>NW_017671247.1:286302-303802 GCF_001879085.1 Nicotiana attenuata
GTTAGAATCCGGGCTCGATCCGCTTGCCGACCCGTAGTAGGGGCCTCTGGCCCCCAAGGGCACGTGTCGTTGGCTAAGTCATCGCGGCGGAAGAGTCGCGGTGGTCGCCTTGAAGTACAATTTCCATGGAGCAACGGGTAGAATCCTTTGCAGATGACTTATATAAATGACGGGGTATTGTAAGCGGTAGAGTGGCCTTGCTGCCACGATCCACTGAGATTCAGCCCTTTGTCGCTCCGATTCGTCCCTCCCCCTCCAATCCAATCAATTTCTAACTTTTCCAAAAAGAGGTTTGCTCCTCCCTTGATGCTATATTACACTAGGTGTTGGAAAATCTAACAAGTCCTCAAGACCTTGGAACGTATGCTATTTGTGTATTGAGTGTCCAATGTGACTTGACACTTAGTCATGTCGGGGGAAAGGCTAAACCAAATGTCGCAAGCAGAGGTTTATCGGGGCATCGCTTGCGTCGCCCAGGCCTATGTCAATGGCGGTGTGCCAATACAATATCACAAGTAGAGGTTTTACGGGGGGTCGCTTGCAAGGACGAGGCCTATGCCAAGGGCGATGTGCCAATACAATGTCGCAAGTAGAGGTTTTTTGGTGCGTCGCTTGCGAGGCCGAGGCCTATGCTGAGGGCGATGTGCCAATACAATGTTGCAAGTAGAGGTTTATCGGGGCGTCACTTGTGTCATCGAGGCCTATGCCGAGGGCGATATGCCAATACAATATCGCAAGTAGAGGTTTATCGAAACGTCACTTGTGTCGTCGCAATGTGGCAAGTAGAGGTTTATCGGGGCGTCGCTTGTGTCGCCGAGGCGTATGCCAAGGGCGATGTGCCTATACAATGTCGCAAGAAGAGGTTTATCGTGGCGTCGCTTGTGTCGCCGCAATGTCGCAAGTAGAGGTTTATCGGGCGTCGCTTGTGTCGCCGAGGCCTATACCAAGGGCGATGTGCCGATACAATGTCGCAAGTAGAGGTTTATCGGGGCGTCTATTGCGTTGCCGAGGCCTATGCCGTGGGCGATGTGCCAATATAATATCACAAGTAGAGGTTTTATGGGGGGTTGCGTACGAAGACGAGGCCTATGCCAAGGGCGATGTGCCAATACAATGTCGCAAGTAGCGGTTTTTCGGTGCGTCGCTTGCGAGGCCGAGGCCTATGCTGAGGGCGATGTGCCAATACAATGTGGCAAGTAGAGGTTTATCGGGGCATCGCTTATGTCGCCGAGGCCTATGCCGAGGGCAATGTGCCAATACAATATCGCAAGTAGAGGTTTATCGGGGTGTCGCTTGTGTCACCGCAATGTGGCAAGTAGAGGTTTATCGGGGTATCGCTTGTGTCGCCGAGGCCTATGCACAGGGCGTTGTGCCAATACAATGTCGCAAGTAGAGGTTTATTGGGGCGTCGCTTGTGTCGCCGCAATGTCGCAAGTAGAGGTTTATCGGGGCGTCGCTTGTGTCGCCGAGGCCTATGCCGAGGGTGATGTGCCAATACAATGTCGCAAGTTGAGGATTTTCGGGGCGTCGCTTGCGTCGCCAAGGCCTATGTCAATGGCCCAAGGTCGGACATGGCAGGGCGTGGCGATGGCACGGCGCAGGACGTGGCAGGACATGGCAAGACATTGCCATGGCACGAGTCAGGACGGCGCAGGACGTGTCAGGACGTCGCACGACATGGCCATGGCTCGTGTCAGGGCGTCGCAGGACATGGCAGGGCATGGCCATGGCACGGCGCAGGACATGTCAGCACGTCGCAAGACATGGCAGGGCGTGGCCATGGCACAACGCAGGACGTGGCAGGACATGTCAGGACGTCGCAGGACTTGGCAGGGCGTAGCCATGCACGTGTCAGGATGTCGTAGGACATGGCAGGTGTCACAGGGGCGTTTTCTATCCGCCGAAAACACTGCCCGATGTGCGGCAGTCAAGTCCCCACTTGACTTCAGCCTTGCCCGATTTTCTTTCGCATTCGAGGTTTAACACTTAGAATCAATTTAAGGCAACATAAATATAGAAGGACACAAGCAGATTTACGGGAACCCTTTCCCAACCTTTTATAAAATCAATTACAAAGGAAATTCTCGAGTTTGGCAAGGTGCTGCCACCCTTGGCAGGAACCAACTCACAAAAATAACCGACACTTGCACGATTCTGCCCTATAAAAGCCCCAGCCTAAGGCCGCTCGTGCTGCCCACTCGTTTGGCAAGGCAATGGCACATATTTTGCCATGCTCAAGCCTTAATATAGACAACCCTATGCCTACATCTTTGCTAATTTCCCTCCCTAGGTACTTAGCCCATTTTTGGGGCTGCTAACACACATATATATATATAGTGTAGTCAGCCCAAAACTGTTTCCTATTTTCGGTTGACATCCCCCAACTGATAGGACATGATCCCCATGATCAAAAACGTCTATGACATGCCTAAAAACATGCATAGACTCAGCCTTATAATCAGCAACTCATGAACATGACAGTTGTAACCGCCCAACTGGATAGCATGTGCACAGCACACTTGAAAACCACTCCATGTGCGCTGCATGTGCGCGTTTCTTGGCAAGCTGCTGCACGCCCAAGGTTGGGTTTGCACTCAGCCTTGGCCTTTGACATTGCTCCGCTCAATGCCATCGCCACAACTCGTCGCCCATGACTTAGCCACACGCCGGCCCGCTTCCACAGTTGTTTGTCCTTGTCAAGTCGACCCTACTTGATCAAGTCTGCCTTTTGCCCATGTCAATCTGATTTTAGCATCATGTCACCAAGCCTTGATGACATTCCCTTTGCTAAGTGGTTTGCCCACAAGTTCCTTAGGTGCCAGCTCGCTCACCTAAGTTATGGCAATATCATATTGCCAATGTCACTGCCTTGGCACTAAGCTGCCCCGTTTTAGCGCCGAGGTCTTTCCCGTTTTGCCTTGTCAAGCTTCCGTCCAACGCGCCTAGTTCCGTCAAGGCCTTGGCCTTCGCTTGCACGCAGCCCACTCATATTTTTGGTATAGTCCTTCACACCTTAACCTCAAATAAAAGCGTAGTCCGTCACACTTGCCCTTGCAATAGTTTGTTGCCATTGACAACTCCCGCATTGTCTTGCATGTTGATATCCCCCGCACATAGGCCAATGGCAAGGCCATCATGCCAAAATCCTTGCCACTGCCGCGCCGCTTGTCGATCAGCTTTGTCAAGGGTCTAACAGTAGGACATGGCCATGGCACGTCGCAGGACGTCGCAGGACATGGCAGGGCGTGGCCATGGCACGTGTCAAGACGTCCCAGTACCTGGCCATGGCACGTGTCAGGACGTTGCAGGACATGGCCATGGCACGTGTTAGGACGTCACAGGACATGGCAGGTCATGGCCATGGCACGACTCAGGATGTGTCAGGACGTCGCAGGACATGGCAGGGCTTGGCCATGGCACGTGTCAGGAGGTCGCAAGACATGGCCATGGCATGTGTCGGGACGTCGTAGGACATGGCAGGTCATGGCCATGGCACGACTCAGGACGTCGCAGGACATGGCAGGGTGTGGCCATGGCACGTGTCAGGACGTCACAGGACATGGCCATGGAACGTGTCAGGACGTTGCAGGACATGGCCATGGCATGACGCAGGACGTGTCAGGACGTCACATGACATGGCAGGGCTTGGCCATGGCACGTGGCAGGACGTCACAGGACATGTCAGGACATGGCCATGGCACATCGCAGGACGTCGCAGGACGTCACAGGACATGGCCATGGCACGTGTCGGGACGTCACAGGACATGGCCATGACACGTCGCAGGACATGGAAGGGCATGGCCATGGGACGTCGTAGGCCGTCGTAGGACATGGCAAGGCATGGCCATGGCACGGGGCAAAACGTCGCAGGACATGGCAGGGCGTGGCCATGGCACGACGTCGCACCAAGCCGCACCCCGTCGCACCAAGCCGCACCCCGTCGCACCACCTCGCTCTATGTCGCACCATGTCTAGTGCTAGCCAATGCTTAACAACATCTCAAGCCCAATGATGCTGATGGTCATTGGTGGCGGTGGTGGAAAGTTGCGATGGTTCGAGCGCTAGCGACCGGCGACGGTTGGTCGACGCTTGGTGGTTGGCGGCGGCGGTTTGAAGTCGGAATCACTTATGGTGGTTGCGACAATGGGGGTTCCTCATAATTAATGGTGGTTGGTCATCCATATGCTTTTATAATAATATTATGTATTTTACCTATTTTTTATCTATTTTTTATTAATTTTTATGCATTTTTATAATTTTATGTTACTTTTTTATAAAATTATTTACTCTTTTATGTGTTATATTATTACTAGATGTATTGGAAATTTTCTCCATTGTTTTTCCTATATTTATAATAATTTTCATATTTTTTACTATTTTATTAAGTATTTTTCGTTTTGTAATAAAAGTATTTTCAAAGAAATAGTTTTTTGTTGTAAAGATATCATTTACAATGTTTAAAAGTCATTTGCGAATATATTAGCTAAGTTGTACCTTGGTTTGTGCTATTTGGTGTTGTACAACTCCATTATGATTCTCTGGCCAAAACATGTCTACTCCTAAAACTTGTTTTTTTTAAGAATATATAAGGGGGGTAGAGGTATTGAAAGGCACCTCAGGTGCTTGCTGCCTGGCAGAGGCGGGCATGCAAGGGGGGCGCTGGCATGGGGCGTGGGCATTGGGGGCATGCACGACTAGTCTGCGCTACATCCCCGATGTTCGCAAACCGCGCCGGCAAGTACTCGTGTGAGCTCGTAGTACGCCTGGTGGTGACACAGCTCGTGGCCAACATTGGCTTTTTGCAACGAAAGGCAGAGCGTCGTGCAAGTAGCGCCGCAAGGTGCTATGCGCATGGGGCGAAGCTCAATACGTGTCGATTGCCATTGGATGTTGCGGGCAAAATCGGGAGGCGACATCGCTCGTGACGGCTGATGGCTTTTGGCAACGAAACGATGAAGCATCGTGCAACTAGCACCGCAAGGTGCCATGCGCATGGGGCAAAGCTCAGTACGTTTCCCATTGCCATCGGTTGTTGGGGGGTTATGTGTGGCATCGCTCATGGCGGCTGATGGCTTTTAGCAACGAACGACGGAGCGTCATGCAAGTAGCGCCGCAAGGTGCCATGCGCATGGGGCTAAGCTCAGTACATGTCGATTGCCATCGGTTGTTACGGGCAACATCGGGAGGCGACATCACTCGTGGCGGCTGATAGCTCTTTGCAACGAAACGGCGAAGCGTCGTGCAACTAACTGCCGGAAGGTTCCATGCGCATGGGGCGAAGCTCACTACGTTGCCCATTACCATCGGTTGGTGGGGGTTGTGTCTAGCATCGCTCGTGGCGGCTGATGGCTTTTGGCAAGGAACGGCGGAGTGTCGTGCAAGTAGCGCCGCAAGGTGCCGTGCGTATCGGGCTAAGCTCAGTACTTGCTCATTGCCATCAGTTGTTGGGGGCAACTCCGGGAGGCGACATCGCTCGTGGCGGCTGATGGCTTTTGGCAAAGGAACTGCAGAGCATCGTGCAAGTAGCGCCGCAAGGTGCCGTGCGCATGGGGCGAAGCTCAGTAAGTTGCCCATTTCCATCGGTTGCTGCAGGCAATATCGGGTGGCAACGTCGCTAGTGGCGGCTGATGGCTTTTGGCAACAAAACGGCGAAGCGTCGTGCAACTAGCACCGCAAGGTGCTATGCGCATGGGGCGAAGCTTAGTACATTGCCCATTGCCATAAGTTGTTGTGGGCTGTGTTCGTGCCTTTGACTTGTGGCGCCTTCTTCGTTTCTACGCTCCTACCCCCTTTTTCGTGCTTGGCGGGGCTTGTCTTGGCTTTGCAATGTTGGCATCGGCAACAACACATGGNCGTGCAAGTAGCGCCGCAAGGTGCCATGCGCATGGGGCGAAGCTTAGTAAGTTGCAGATTGCCATCGGTTGTTGCGGGTTGTGTCTGGCACCGCTCGTGGCAGCTGATGGCTTTTGACAACGAACGGCGGAGTATCGTGCAAGTAGCGCCGCAAGGTGCCGTGCGCATGGGGCGAAGCTCAGTACATGTCGATTGCCATCGGTTGTTGCGGGCAACATCGGGAGGCAACATCGCTCGTGGCGGCTGATGGCTTTTGGCAACAGAACGGCAAAGCACCGTGCAAGTAGCGCCGCAAGGTGCCATGCGCATGGGGCGAAGCTCGGTAAATTGCCTATTGCCATCGGTTGTTGTGGGTTGTGTCTGGCATTGCTCCAACCCCCTATTCGTGCTTTGCGGGGCTTGTCTTGGCTTTGCAACGTTGGCATCGGCAACAACACATGGCTGCGCGTCGCGTGTTGGGGCTGTTGTTGGCTTGCATCGGCGAGGCAAGTGTACGTGCGGCACATGAGTGGTGTTCGGCTTGTGTGGCTAGGTTGGATCCCTGCTTGAGCAGCGACGTCCTAGCCCGCATGCCATCTCAGTCATGGCACAAGCGCAAATTAGGCTTGTTTGGCGTCGGTTTTTCTGTGTTGCATACCTAATGCCAAGGCATTATCAAGCACAATCGGTTGCCTTTCGCCCCTCGCGTTCGACGTGCGGGGTGAACCAAAAGCTGCAGTTGTGTCCCAAGTCGTCCTTGCTTCGCCCTGCGATGGCTTGGTCCAGGACTAGTATGCTCGGACTCTCGGATTCGGTAAACGCAATGGGCATGGGGTCTTCATTGGCTCCTATCTGCCCAAAGAATGCTCCTTACGAATGACGGCCGTGCTCGTCTTGGACTTGGACGTGCCCTTTGGGTCGGCCATGCTCATGCGACGCCGGCGTCAATGAGGAATGCTACCTGGTTGATCCTGCCAGTAGTCATATGCTTGTCTCAAAGATTAAGCCATGCATGTGTAAGTATGAACAAATTCAGACTGTGAAACTGCGAATGGCTCATTAAATCAGTTATAGTTTGTTTGATGGTATCTACTACTCGGATAACCGTAGTAATTCTAGAGCTAATACGTGCAACAAACCCCGACTTCTGGAAGGGATGCATTTATTAGATAAAAGGTCGACGCAGGCTCTTCCCGTTGCTGCGATGATTCATGATAACTCGACGGATCGCACGGCCATTGCACCGGCGACGCATCATTCAAATTTTTTCCCTATCAACTTTCGATGGCAGGATAGTGGCTTACTGTTAGACCCTTGACAAAGCTGATCGGCAAGTGGCGCGACAGTGGCAAGGATTTTGGCATGATGGCCTTGCCATTGGCCTATGTGCGAGGGAAAATGAACATGCAAGACAATGCGGGTGTTGTCAATGGCAACAAACTGTTGCAAGGGCAAGTGTGACGGACTACGCTTCTATTTGAGGGATATGGTGTGACGGACTACACCAAAACACGAGTGGGCTGCGTGCAAGCAAAGGCCAAGACCTTGACGGAACTAGGCGGGCTGGACAGAAGCTTGACAAGGCAAAACGGGAAAGACCTAGGCACTAAAGTGAGGCAGCTTAGTGCCAAGGCAGTGGCATTGGCAATATGATGTTGCCATGACTTGGGTGAGCAGGCTGGCACCTAAGTAAATTGTGGGCAAACAACTTAGCAATGGGAATGGCATCATGGCTTGGTGACTTGATGCCAAAATCAGCTTGGCATTGGCAAAAGGCAGACTTGATCAAGTAGGGGCGACTTGACAAGGACAAACAACTGTGGCAGCGGGCGTGCGTGCGGCTAAGTCATGTGCGACGAGCTGTGGCGATGGTATTAAGCGGGAGCAGTGTAAAAGGCCAAGGCTGGGCGCAAAGCCAGCCTTGGGCGTGCAGCAGCTGGCCAAGAAACGCGCACATGCAGCGCAGATGGAGTGGATTTCAAGTGTGTTGTGCACATGCTATGCAGTTGGGCGGTTACAACTACCATGTCCAAGAGTTGCTGATTATAAGGCTGAGTCTATGCACGTTTTTAGGCATGTCCTAGACGTTTTTGATCATGGGGATCATGTCCTATCAGTTGTGGGATGTCAACTGCAATAGGAAACAGTTTTGGGCTGACTACACCATATAAATGTGTGTTAGCAGCCCCAAAAACGGGCTAAGTACCAAGGGAGGAAAATAGTCTAAGATATAGGCAGAGGGTTGTCTATGTCAAGGCTTGAGCATGGCAAAATATGTGCCATTGCCTTGCCAAACGAGTGGGCAGCACGAGCGGCCTTAGGCGCAAGCATATATAGGGCTGAATCTTGCAAGTGTCGGCTATTTTTGTGAGTTGGTGCCTGCCAAGGGTGGCAGCACCTTGCCAAACTCGAGAATTTCCTTTGTAATTTATTTTATAAAAGGTTGGGAAAAGGTTCCCGTAAATTTGCTTGTGTCTTTCTATACTTATGTTGCCTTAAATTGATTCTAAGTGTTAAACCTCGAAAGCGAAAGAAAATCGGGCAAGGCTGAAGCCAAGTGGAGACTTGACTGCCGCACAACGGGCCGCATTTTTGGCGGACAGAAAACGCCCCTGTGACAACTGCTATCAGAGCGGAGCAGGTTCATGACGAGGTCGGAATGGACATGGACAAGACTGCAAGACAGTGGTCCAATGTGCTTGTTCGTGGAAGAGACTGTCTTGGCTTAGAAATTCAGAAAAGGCAAGGAAGGCAGTGATGCAGAAATTTCGAGTTTGTGGGTGCCAAAAATCAGTGTGGGTTCTTACAAATCAGTCAATAAGCGTGCTGGATTTGCTGTGGGAATGACGGGCAGGAAAAGCAAAGGAGAAAAAAAGTTGACTTGAGGGCAAGGACAACGTAATTCTCAAAAAGGGTGCTGAACTTGTGATGTCTTTTCAAATGGCAGCATGTGTTGGGATTTATTCGACGAGGGCGTCGAATTCAACTGGTTGGGGTGGTTTGTTAGACCCTTGACATGATGATCGACAAGCAGCACGGCAGTGGCAAGGATTTTGGCACGATGGCCTTGCCATTGGTCTATGTGTGAGGGATAATCAACATGCAATACAATGCGGGTGTTGTCAATGGCAACAAACTGTTGCAAGGGCAAGTGTGAGGGACTGCGCTTCTATTTGAGGGCTAAGGTGTGACGGACTACACCAAAACATGAGTGGGCTGCGTGCAAGCAAAGGCCAAGACCTTGACGGAACTAGGCGGGCTGGACGGAAGCTTGACAAGGCAAAACGGGAAAAGCCTAGGCACTAAAGTGAGGCAGCTTAGTGCCAAGGCAGTGGCATTGGAAATATGACATTGCCATGACTTGGGTGCGCGAGCTGGCACCTAAGTAAATTGTGGGCAAACGACTTAGCAACGGCAATGGCATCATGGCTTGGTGACTTGATGCCAAAATCAGCTTGGCATTGGGAAAAGGCAGACTTGATCAAGTAGGGGCGACTTGACAAGGACCAACAACTGTGGCAGCGGGCGTGCTGGCGGTTAAGTCATGGGCGACGAGCTATGGCGATGGCATTAAGCGAGAGCAGTGTCAAAGGCCAAGGCTGGGCGCAAAGCCAGCCTTAGGGGTGCAGCAGCTGGCCAAGAAACGCGCACATGCAGCGCACATGGAGTGGTTTTCAAGTGTGCTGTGCACATGCTATGCAGTTGGGCGGTTACAACTGCCATGTCCAAGAGTTGCTGATTATAAGGCTGAGTCTATGCACGTTTTGAGGCATGTCCTAGACGTTTTTGATCATGGGGATCATGTCCTATCAGTTGGGGGATGTCAACTGAAATAGGAAACAGTTTTGGGCTGACTACACTATATAAATGTGTGTTAGCAGCCCCAAAAACGGGCTAAGTACCTAGGGAGGGAAATAGTCTAAGATATAGGCATAGGCTTATCTATGTAAGGGCTTGAGCATGGCAAAATATGTGCCATTGCCTTGCCAAACAAGTGGGAGCACGAGCGGCCTTAGGCGGGGGCTTTTATAGGGTAGAATCGTGCAAGTGTTGGCTATTTTTGTGAGTTGGTGCCTGCCAAGGGTGGCAGCACCTTTCCAAACTCGAGAATTTCCTTTGTTATTGATTTTATAAAAGGTTGGGAAAGGGTTCCCGTAAATCTGCTTGTGTCCTTCTATATTTATGTTGCCTTAAATTGGTTCTATATGTTAAACCTCGAAAGCGAAAGAAAATCGGGTAAGGCTGAAGCCAAGTAGGGACTTGACTGCCGCACAGCGGGTAACATTTTCGGCAGATAGAAAATACCCCTGTGACAACTGGTATCAGAGTGGAGCAGGTTCTTAACGAGGTCGGGACGGACATGGACAAGACTGCTCGACGGTGGGTCAATGTGTTTGTTTGTGGAAGGGACTGTCTTGGCTTAGAAATTCAGAAAAGGCAAGGAAGGTAGTGATGCAGAAATTTCGAGTTTGTGGGTCCCAAAAATCAGTGTGGGTTTTTACAAATGAGTCAGTGTGCGTGCTCTATTTGCTGTGGGAATGACGGGCAGGAAAAGCAAAGGAGAAAAAATGTTGCACTTGAGGGCAATGACAACGTAATTCTCAAAAAGGGTGCTGAACTTGTGATGTCATTGCAAATGGCAGCATGTGTTGGGATTTATTCGACGAGGGCGTCGAATTCAACTGGTTGGGGTGGTTTTTTAGACCCTTGACAAAGCTGATCGGCAAGCGGCACGACAGTGGCAAGGATTTTTGCATGATGGCCTTGCCATTGGCCTATGTGCGAGGGAAAATCAACATGCAAGATAATGCGGGTGTTGTCAATGGCAACAAACTGTTGCAAGGGCAAGTGTGACAGAGTACGCTTCTATTTGTGGGCTAAGGTGTGACGGACTACACAAAAACATGAGTGGGCTGCGTGCAAGCAAAGGCCAAGACCTTGACGGAACTAGGCGGGCTGGACGGAAGCTTGACAAGGCAAAACGGGAAAGACTTAGGCACTAAAGTGAGGCAGCTTAGTGCCAAGGCAGTGGCATTGGCAATATGATGTTGCCATGACTGGGGTGAGCGGGCTGACACTTAAGTAAATTGTGGGCAAACGACTTAGTAACAGGAATGGCATCATGGCTTGGTGACTTGATGCCAAAATCAGCTTGGCATTGGCAAAAGGCAGACTTGATCAAGTAAGGGCGACTTGACAAGGACAAACAACTGTGGCAGCGGGCGTGAAAGCGGCTAAGTCATGGGCGACAAGCTGTGGCGATGGCATTAAGCGGGAGCAGTGTCAAAGGCCAAGGCTGGGCGCAAAGCCAGCTTGGGCGTGCAGAAGCTGGCCAAGAAACGCGCACATGCAGCGCACATGGAGTGGTTTTCAAGTGTGTTGTGCACATGCTATGTAGTTGGGCAGTTACAACTGCCATGTCCAAGAGTTGCTGATTATAAGGCTGAGTCTATGCATGTTTTTAGGCATGTCCTAGACGTTTCTGATCATGGGGGATCATGTCCTATCAGTTGGGGGATGTCAATTTAAATAGGAAACAGTTTTGGGCTGACTACACTATATAAATGTGTGTTAGCAGCCCCAAAAACGGTCTAAGTACCTAGGGAGGGAAATAGTCTAAGATATAGGCATAGGGTTGTCTATGTCAAGGCTTGAGCATGGCAAAATATGTGCCATTGCCTTGCCAAACGAGTGGGCAGCATGAGTGGCCTTAGGCGCAAGCATATATAGGGCTGAATCGTGCAAGTGTCGGCTATTTTTGTGAGTTGGTGCCTGCCATGGGTGGCAGCACCTTGCCAAACTCGAGAATTTCCTTTGTAATTGATTTTATAAAAGGTTGGGAAAGGGTTCCCGTAAATCTGCTTGTGTCCTTCTATACTTATGTTGCCTTAAATTAATTCGAAGTGTTAAACCTCGAAAGCGAAAGAAAATCGGGCAAGGCTGAAGCCAAGTGGGGACTTGACTGCCGCACAACGGGCAACATTTTCGGTGGACAAAAAAATGCCCCTATGACAACTGGTATCAGAGCGGAGCAGGTTCATGACGAGGTCGGAACGGACATGGACAGGACTGCAAGACAGTGGTTCAATGTGCTTGTTCGTGGAATGGACTGTCTTGGCTTAGAAATTCAGAAAAGGCAAGGAAGGTAGTGATGCAGAAATTTCGAGTTTGTGGGTGCCAAAAATTAGTGTGGGTTCTTACAAATCAGTCAGTTAGCATGCTGGATTTGCTGTGGGAATGACGGGCAGGAAAAGCAAAGGAGAAGAAATGTTGCACTTGAGGGCAAGGACAACATAATTCTCAAAAAGGGTGCTGAACTTGTGATGTTTTTTCAAATGGCAGCATGTGTTGGGATTTATTCGACGAGGGTGTCGAATTCAACTGGTTGGGGTGGTTTGTTAGACCCTTGACAAAGATGATCGGCAAGCGGTACGACAGCCGCAAGGATTTTGGAATGATGGCGTCGCCATTGGCCTATGTGCGAGGGAAAATCAACATACAAGACAATGCGGGTGTTGTCAAGGGCAACAAACTGTTGCAAGGGCAAGTGTTACAGACTGCACTTCTATTTGAGGGCTAAGGTGTGACGGACTACACCAAAACACGAGTAGGCTGCGTGCAAGCAAAGGCCAAGACCTTGACGGAACTAGGCGGGCTGGACGGAAGCTTGACAAGGCAAAACGGGAAAGACCTAGGCACTAAAGTGAGGCAGCTTAGTGACAAGGCAGTGGCATTGGCAATATGATGTTGCCATGACTGGGGTGAGCGGGCTGGCACCTAAATAAATTGTGGGCAAACGACTTAGCAATGGGAATGGCATCATGGCTTGGTGACTTGATGCCAAAATCAGCTTGGCATTGGCAAAAGGCAGACTTGATCAAGTAGGGGCGACTTGACAAGGACAAACAACTGTGGCAGCGGGCGGGCGTGCGGCTAAGTCATGGGCGACGAGCTGTGGCGATGGCATTAAGCGGGAGCAGTGTCAAAGGCCAAGGCTGGGCACAAAGCCAACCTTGGGCGTGCAGCAGCTGGCCATGAAACGCGCACATGCAGCGCACATGGAGTGGTTTTCAAGTGTGCTGTGCACATGCTATGCAGTTGGGCGTTTACAACTGCCATGTCCAAGATTTGCTGATTATAAGGTTGAATCTATGCAGGTTATTAGGCATGTCCTAGACGTTTTTGATCATGGGGATCATGTTCTATCAGTTGGGGGATGTCAATTGAAATAGGAAACAGTTTTGGGCTGACTACACTATATAAATGTGTGTTAGCAGCCCCAAAAACAGGCTAAGTACCTAGGGAGGGAAATAGTCTAAGATATAGGCATAGGGTTGTCTATGTCAAGGCTTGAGTATGGAAAAATATGTGCCATTGCCTTGCCAAACGAGTGGGCAGCACGAGCGGCCTTAGGCGCAAGCATATATAGGGCTGAATCTTGCAAGTGTCGGCTATTTTTGTGAGTTGGTGCCTGCCAAGGGTGGCAACACCTTGCCAAACTCGAGAATTTCCTTTGTAATTTATTTTATAAAAGGTTGGGAAAAGGTTCCCGTAAATTTGCTTGTGTCTTTCTATACTTATGTTGCCTTAAATTGATTCTAAGTGTTAAACCTCGAAAGCGAAAGAAAATCGGGCAAGGCTGAAGCCAAGTGGAGACTTGACTGCCGCACTGCGGGCAACATTTTCGGCGGAAAGAAAATGCCCATGTGACAACTGGTATCAGAGCGGAGCAGGTTCGTGACGAGGTCGGGACTAACATGGACAAGACTGCAAGATAGTGGGTCAATGTTCTTGTTCGTGGAAGGGACTGTCTTGGCTTAGAAATTCAGAAAAGGCAAGGAAAGCAGTGATGCAAAAATTTTGAGTTTGTGGGTGCCAAAAATCAGTGTGGGTTCTTACAAATCAGTCAGTTGGCGTGCTGTATGCTGTGGGAATGACGGGCAGGAAAAGCAATGGAGAAAAAACGTTGCACTTGAGGGCAAGGACAACGTAATTCTGAAAAAGGGTGCTGAACTTGTGATGTCTTTGCAAATGGCAGCATGTGTTGGGATTTATTTGACGAGGGCATTGAATTCAACTGGTTGGGGTGGTTTGTTAGACCCTTGACATAGCTGATCGCCAAGCGGCGCGGTAGTGGCAAGGATTTTGGCATGATGGCCTTGCCATTGGCCTATGTGCGAGGGACAATCAACGTGCAAGACAATGCGGGTGTTGTCAATGGCAACAAACTGTTGCAAGGGCAAGTGTGACGGGCTACGCTTCTATTTGAGGGCTAAGGTGTGACGGACTACACCAAAACATGAGTGGGCTGCGTGCAAGCAAAGGCCAAGACCTTGACAGAACTAGGCGGGCTGGACGGAAACTTGACAAGGCAAAACGGGAAAGACCTAGGCACTAATGTTAGGCAGCTTAGTGCCAAGGCAGTGGCATTGGCAATATGATGTTGCCATGACTTGGGTGAGCGGGCTGGCACCTAAGTAAATTGTGGGCAAACAACTTAGCAACGGGAAGGGCATCATGGCTTGGTGACTTGATGCCAAAATCAACTTGGCATTGGCAAAAGGCAGACTTGATCAAGTAGGGGCGACTTGACAAGGACAAACAACTGTGGCAGCGGGCGTGCGTGCGGCTAAGTCATGGGCGACGAGCTGTGGCGATGGCATTAAGCGGGAGCAGTGTCAAAGGCTAAGGCTGGGCGCAAAGCCAGCCTTGGGCATGCAGCAGCTAGCCAAGAAACACGCACATGCAGCGCACATGGAGTGGGTTTCAAGTGTGCTGTGCACATGCTATGCAGTTGGGCGGTTACAACTGCCATGTCCAAGAGTTGCTGATTATAGGCTGAGTCTATGCATGTTTTTAGGCATGTCCTAGATGTTTTTGATCATGGGGATCATGTCCTATCAGTTGGGGGATGTCAACTGAAATAGGAAACAGTTTTGGGCTGACTACACTATATAAATGTGTGTTAGCAGCCCCAAAAACGGGCTAAGTACCTAGGGAGGGAAATAGTCTAAGATATAGGCATAGGCTTGTCTATGTCAAGCTTGAGCATGGCAAAATATGTGCCATTGCCTTGCCAAACGAGTGGGCAGCACGAGCGGCCTTAGGCGGGGGCTTTTATAGGGCAGCACCTTGCCAAACTCGAGAATTTCCTTTGTAATTTATTTTATGAAAGGTTGGGAAAGGGTTCCCGTGAATCTGCTTGTGTCCTTTTACACTTATGTTGCCTTAAATTGATTCTAAGTGTTAAACCTCGAAAGCGAAGGAAAATCGGGCAAGGCTGAAGCCAAGTGGGGACTTGACTGCCGCACAGCGGGCAGCATTTTCGGTGGACAGAAAATGCCCCTGTGACAACTGGTATCAGAGCGGAGCAAGTTCGTGAGGAGGTCGGGACGAATACGGACAAGACTGCAAGACAGTGGGTCAATGTTCTTGTTCGTGGAAGGGACTGTCTTGGCTTAGAAATTCAGAGAAGGCAAGGAAGCTAGTAATGCAGAAATCAGTGTGGGTTCTTAGAAATCAGTTAGTTGGCGTGCTGGATTTGCTGTGGGAATGACGGGTAGGAAAAGCAAAGGAGAAAAAATGTTGCACTTGAGGGCAAGGACAACGTAATTCTCAAAAAGGGTGCTGAACTTGTGATGTCTTTGCAAATGGCAGCATGTGTTTGGATTTATTCGACGAGGGCGTCGAATTCAACTGGTTGGGGTGGTTTGTTAGACCCTTGACAAAGCTGATCGGCAAGCGGCACGGCAGTGGCAAGGATTTTGGCATGATGGCCTTGCCATTGGCCTATGTGCGAGGGAAAATCAACTACAAGACAATGCGGGTGTTGTCAATGGCAACAAACTGTTGCAAGGGCAAGTGTGACGGACTGCGCTTCTATTTTAGGGCTAAGGTGTGACGAACTACACCAAAACATGAGTGGGCTGCGTGCAAGCAAAGGCCAAGACCTTGACGGAACTAGGCGGGCTGGACGGAAGCTTGACAAGGCAAAACGGGAAAGACCTAGGCACTAAAGTGAGACAGCTTAGTGCCAAGGCAGTGGCATTGGCAATATGATGTTGCCATGACTTGGGTGAGCGGGCTGGCACCTATGTAAATTGTGGGCAAACAACTTAGCAACGGGAAGGGCATCATGGCTTGGTGACTTGATGCCAAAATCAACTTGGCATTGGCAAAAGGCAGACTTGATCAAGTAGGGGCGACTTGACAAGGACAAACAACTGTGGCAGCGTGCGTGCGTGCGGCTAAGTCATGGGCGACGAGCTGTGGCGATGGCATTAAGCGGGAGCAGTGTCAAAGGCTAAGGCTGGGCGCAAAGCCAGCCTTGGGCATGCAGCAGCTGGCCAAGAAACACGCACATGCAGCGCACATGGAGCGGGTTTCAAGTGTGCTGTGCACATGCTATGCAGTTGGGCGGTTACAACTGCCATGTCCAAGAGTTGCTGATTACTAGGCTGAGTCTATGCATGTTTTTAGGCATGTCCTAGACGTTTTTGATCATGGGGATCATGTCCTATCAGTTGGGGGATGTCAACTGAAATAGGAAACAGTTTTGGGCTGACTACACTATATAAATGTGTGTTAGCAGCCCCAAAAACGGGCTAAGTACCTAGGGAGGGAAATAGTCTAAGATATAGGCATAGGGTTGTCTATGTCAAGGCTTGAGCATGGCAAAATATGTGCCATTGCCTTGCCAAATGAGTGGGCAGCACGAGCGGCCTTAGGTGGGGGCTTTTATAGGGCAAAATCGTGCAAGTGTCGGCTATTTTTGTGAGTTGGTGCCTGCCAAGGGTGGCAGCACCTTGCCAAACTCGAGAATTTCCTTTGTAATTGATTTTATAAAAGGTTGGGAAAGGGTTCCCGTAAATCTGCTTGTGTCCTTCTATACTTATGTTGCCTTAAATTGTTTCTAAGTGTTAAACCTCGAAAGCAAAAGAAAATCGGGCAAGGCTGAAGCCAAGTGGAGACTTGACTGCCGCACAGCGGGCAACATTTTCGTCGGACAGAAAATGCCCCTGTGACAACTGGTATCAGAGCGGAGCAGGTTCGTGAGAGGTCGGGACGGACATGGACAAGACTGCAAGACAGTGGGTCGATGTGCTTGTTCGTGGAAGGGACTGTCTTGGCTTAGAAATTCAGAAAATGCAAGGAAGGCAGTGAGGGAGTATGTCAAGGAATTTTCATCCTTGATGCTTAATGTAATTAATATGGCAGAGGAAGACAAGCTGCATTACTTCATGAGTGGTTTGAAGGGCTGGGCGCAATTGGAGTTGAGAAAGCAGAATGTTCAAAGCCTCTCTACTGCCATTGCACTGGCAGATGCGTTGGCGGACCTAAACATAGGTGATGAACCTGCTGAAACTTCGCATTCAAAGTCCGATGGAAGGAAAGACAAAGCAAAGGAACGGAAGAAAACCGGGAAGGGCCAAGCTGCTGAAAATGAGGGACTTGTTAAGAATGTGAGACAAAAAATTCACAATGGCTAGGAAAGGAGCGGCAAATTCAAGGGCTGCTTTACTTGTGGTAGACCGCACTTGAAGAAGGACTGTCCGGTGCAGGCTAGGGTGAATGCAATTCTAGCTGCGGAGAAACAGGAACAAGTGGCGGAGGCAAATGCTATAGTGGCAGATGTGAATAGAGCACCAGGGGTGTTGTTTGTCAACAA
>NW_017671247.1:318562-319636 GCF_001879085.1 Nicotiana attenuata
AAGAGAAACGTCCTCAGCGACGGACCGGGCCCAAGTCCCCTGGAAGGGGGCGCCAGAGAGAGTGAGAGCCCCGTTATGCCTGGACCCTGTCACACCACGAGGCACTTTCTACGAGTCAGGTTGTTTGGGAATGCAGCCCAAATCGGGCGGTGAATTCCGTCCAAGGCTAAATACGGGCGAGAGATCGATAACGAATAAGTACCGCGAGGGAAAGATGAAAAGGACTTTGAAAAGAGAGTCAAAGAGTTCTTGAAATTGTTGGGAGGGAAGCGGATGAGGGCCGGCGATGCGCCCTGGTGGGATGTGGAACGGTGTTGAGCCGGTCCGCCGATCGACTCGGGGCGTGGACCAGCGTGGATTGGGGGGGCGGCCAAAGCCCGGGCCTTTGATACGCCCGTGGAACGCCGTCTCCTCGATTGTGGTAGGCAGCGCGCGCCTCTGGCGTGCTTCGGCATCTGCGCGCTCCGGACGCTGGCCTGTGGGCTCCCCATTCGACCCGTCTTGAAACACAGACCAAGGAGTCTGACATGTCTGCGAGTCAACGGGCGAGTAAACCCGGAAGGCGTAAGGAAGCTGATTGGTGGGATCCCCCTGAGGGGTGCACCGCCGACCGACCTTGATCTTCTGTGAAGGGTTTGAGTGTGAGCATACCTGTCGGGACACGAAAGATGGTGAACTATGCCTGAGCGGGGCGAAGCTAGAGGAAACTCTGGTGGAGGCCCGCAGCGATACTAACGTGGAAATCGTTCGTCTGACTTGGGTATAGGAGCGAAAGACTAAACCGTCTAGTAGCTGGTTCCCTCAGAAGTTTCCCTCAGGATAGCTGGAGCTCGCGTGCGAGTTCTATCGGATAAAGCCAATGATTAGAGGCATCGGGGGCGCAACGCCCTCGACCTATTCTCAAACTTTAAATAGGTAGGACAACACGACTGCTTTGTTGAGCCGCGCCACGGAATCAAGAGCTCCAAGTGGGCCATGTTTGGTAAGCGGAACTGGCGATGCGGGATGAACCGGATGCCGGGTTACGGTGCCAAACTGTGCGCTAACCTAGATCCCACAAAGGGTGTTGGTCGA
>NW_017671248.1:0-691 GCF_001879085.1 Nicotiana attenuata
AGGAACTCCTTGATAAGGGTTTATTCAGCCTAGTGTGTCGCCTTGGGGTGAGCCTGTTCTATATGTGAAGAAGAAGGATGGCACGATGAGGATGTGCATTGATTACAGGCAGTTGAATAAAGTTACAATCAAGAACAAGTATCCTTTGCCTCGTATTGATGATTTATTTGACCAACTTCAAGGAGCGAGAGTGTTCTCCAAGATTGATCTCCGGTTAGGGTATCACCATCTGAAGATTAGGGACTCGGATATTCTTAAGATGACTTTCAGGACCCGATATGGTCATTATGAGTTCCTTGTGATGTCTTTTGGGCTGACCAATGCCCCATCAGCATTCATGTATTTGATGAACATCGTGTTTCGGCCTTATCTCGACTCATTTGTTATTGTATTCATTGATGATATTATGGAGTACTCGCATAGTCAGAAGGAGCACGCTGAGCATTTGAGAGTTGTGTTGCAGCGGTTGAGGGAGGAGAAACTTTATGCAAAGTTCACCAAGTGTGAGTTTTGGCTCAGTTCGATGGCTTTCTTGGGGCACGTGGTGTCCAATGAGGGTATTCAGGTTGATCCGAGGAAGATAGAGGCGGTTCAGAGTTGGCCCAGGCCGTCCTCAGCCACAGAGATTCGTAACTTTCTTGGTTTGGCGGGTTATTACCGCAGGTTGGTTCAGGGGATTTTTCGATCTATT
>NW_017671248.1:2477-11047 GCF_001879085.1 Nicotiana attenuata
GGGGGGGGGGATGTAATGACCAGGGCGGTCGTTTCATGAGTCAAGCCTGTTATCCTCATTTCTGCTTCTTTATGTGTTGTTCAGCTGTATTTCATCATATCGTGTTGGTTGTTCTTTGTTCTGAATGGTCATGGAGTGAAAATGAGACACTTAGTCTCTTATTTGGAAGCTTAAGTTGGAAAAGTCAATCGGAAGTTGACTTGTGAGTAAATGATCTCGGAATTTGGTTTTTATGGTTCGGATAGCTTTATTAGGTGATTTGGGACTTAAGAGCGTGCTCGAAATGTATTTTGGAGGTCTGGGGTAGATTAAAGCTTGAATTGGCAAAATTGGAAATTTGGCATTTTCCGGTCGGCAGAAGAAATATTGATATGGGGGGTCAGAATGGAATTCTAGAAATTTGAGTAGGTCCGTTGTGTCATCTGTGACGTGTGTGCAAAATTTTAGACCCTTCGGATGAGGTTTTATAGGTTTTTTGGATCTGTTGCGAAATCGGAAGTTTGGAAATCCTTAGGCTTGAATCCAAGGGTAATTTGGTGTTTTGGTGTTGTTTTGAGTGTTCCGAGGGTTTGTATGAGTTTGAATGATGATATGTGACTTGTTCGTATTTTTGGTTGAGGTCCCTGGGGGTCTCGGGATGAATTCGGAAGGTTGTCAGAAAGCAGCTTCAGCTGCTGCTCCTGTCATAACCGCACTTGCAGATTGGGGACCACAGGTGCGAGGTCCGCAGAAGCGCTAGAGCAACCGCAGAAGCGCTTAGGGCCAAGGAGGCCAGGAACCACAGATGCGAGGGGAGGAGCGCACCCGCGTGACCGCATGTGTGAGTATTCGGCTGCAGATGCGGCTATGATCGGATAAGTGAAAACCGTAGATGTGGTTGGTTAGACCGTAGAAGCGAGAAAGGAGTAGCAGGTGCGGAATCCCTGGGCAGAAATTATATATGCATCCCTTCGCGAATTTTTGCCCATTTCCACTATTTTTGAGACGGGATTGGAGCTTTTGGAGGGTTTTGTAGAGGAAATCAAGGGGATTCTTGTTGAGGTAAGATTTTTGAACTTAATACTCGTATTTATGGTGAATTTCAGTTGACTAAACATGAAAATTGAAGTGATTAGGGGTGAAAAAAAATGGGAAATTAGGGCTTCAAATTGTAGAGTTAAAATTGGGGATTTGAGGGGCCAATTGAGATTCGATTTCGATGATTTTGGTATGTATAGACTCGTGAGAGGATAAGGATTCTAGTGTTGTGATTTTTATCGGATTCCGAGGCATGGGCCCCGAGGGTCGGGTTTGAACAATTTCGGGATTTTTGAGTTTATTTGATAATTTTCGCGTGGGCTTTGTTCCTTTGGCTCAATTGACTGTGCCTATTTAGTTTGTACTGCTCGAGAGAGAGTACGCATTTAGGTAGTTGACGAACAACACCACTCCTAACGTATTTGAGAGATCAATACGAAGGGTTTAAAGGCGGGATTAGAGATAATGAAACCTTGGTGCGATCATAGTGAGCGGTGAATTAGTACTAGCTAGCGTCGTTCGAGAGAATATGTCTAGTAAATTGTGGTAGTTGCTCGAGAGAGAGCTATACACGCAAAGTACTCACGATCGGTAGAGAATACTTGGGTAAATTTATAGGAAATGTAGCGGGGGAGATTTTGACAATAGGGAAAATCAAAACCTAGACCTTTCCAATTTTGTCTACAACATTTACTTTGTTAGTATTAAAATTACAACTTTTTAATTACCTTGCTTTTAGTTAGTAAACAATCAACTCATTATTCAATATTTCTGAAGGTTGATTACTTAGATTCTTGCGAATGTAACTAATAGGTTAATTCCTTGTGGGATTTCACTCCGGACATGTAAATCGAATTATATTTGCATTGACCGCTAGACCTCTTGGGAGGCATAGTTGGGCGTCATGTCCAACCATTATTACATATAGTCAAAGTGTTGAATTCTATTTAATTTAAAACAACTTGCGCGGTATGATTTTCGTGATTTTCTACGAAGTCCAGAAATATCAATTTACCCCACAAGAATTGAAAAAAAAAACATTTCAGATATCTGGTAGCTTTCTATGTGACTTCATTTGTATGAATATTTGCACCAAATCATAACGTTCAAAAAAAAATTCGAAGGACAATGTCAAGAACTCACTACTAGAAACACGGTTTTTCGACACACTTCTACAAAAAATGTGCTCGTGAGAAATTGTTTCAGGACATTTGCATATATACCCGTTTTTTTGTCACGTTTTAACTTGTGCCCGCTTTGCAAAAAGTTGCAAGCGTACCCGCCTTTTCGCATAACTTCAGCATATGGGGATGAAGTAGCAAAGGCAATCACGCAAAACTTCAGCATTCTAGTAGCCGCGCCTGAAGGTCAGCTCTAGAGCTGAAATTTTTGTTTTGTAACTGGCGAACTTCAGCCAGCTCTAGAGCTGAGGTTTTTGTTTTGTAACTGGCGAAATTTTTGTTTCCTTTCTCCCCCACTTTAACCCTCTTATCACTAATCACATACCTTGCTCAATAGCAACAAAAACACCACATCCGCGCACGCACACAAATTTGCACTTGCATAATAACAAGTTTACCTAGTAATTATTTTCACAGAATTTATGTTTATAATAGCAACCCGTCAAAGCACAAACATTGTTAAATGCCATAAAAGATGAAAATAACACTAAACAGAACAACAGTTAAAAAGATGAAGGGAAAAAAAATAGTACTTCAAACCCAAACTCAATTTTTAACAGACACAATCCTCGAGAACAGAAATCCAAGGTCCAAAAGAAAAATGAAACATATACAGAAATAGAGGTTTTTGCAACCATTCCATGAACTAAAGTTCCATAGCAGCACCAACAATAGCAGAAGAAAGAAGAAGAAGAAAACGAAGGAGGAGGAGAAAGGGGGCTGAAGTTATTTAAAAAGTGGGTACAAGTTAAAAGTTTTTAAAAAAATGGGTATAGGTTAAATGGAGGCGACCAAATAGAACGCCCCGTGCAATTTTTACAATTGTTTCTCACGGTTTGCTATCAGAACTCCACGATTTTCAAAGAAATTTTGACAAAAATGTCCGTCAGAAAAACACATGTTTCTAGTGGAGAGAAATGTCCTTCCCATAACTTTCTCATTTTTATATATTGCATTTTCTTACTGTTGATTACTCACACGAGCAGAGGGTCCTTATAAAACAGTCTCTCTATCTGCACAAGGTAGGGTTAATATTTATGTACACATTATCGTCCCCGGATCCCACTTGTGAGAATATGCTGAATATGTTATTGTTGTTGTCTATTAGAGAGAATTTGTCACGACCCAAAACCATCTGTCGTGATGGTGCCTATCGTGGAACTAGGCAAGCCAACTACTCAACCATTTCAACATACAAAAGTTTTGGAAAAAAAATACGGAAGCAGTTAATATTTATGGAAAACCTTTTAAAAGCAGAATAAAACTCGCAACTCAATACAAAATCTCTCCTAAAATCGGGGTGTCACAGAGTACATGAACATCTATACAGGGATATAGTCTACTACAATGTCTAAGGAATAAGAACTGAAATATAAGTAAAGATAATGAAGGAGAGTCAAGGCTGGCGAATGCCATGCAGCTACCTCGATAGTCTCCCAAGATCCTGACCCCACACTCAAAAGCCGCCATGACTAGGGGTGTTCATGGTTCGGTTTGGATCGGTTTTTTCCTAAAAAGAAACCAAACCAAGTAAGTCGGTTTTTCAAATATTAGAACCAAACCAAACCAATTAAGTCGGTTTTTTCTCGTTCGGTTTATATCGGCTTTTGTCTGTTTTTCGGTTTTTTCGATTATTTGTCGGTTTTTTCTTAAATATAAGATATACACTACCAAACACATACTCCGGCGACCATATTTTCAACGTAATACTATCAAATCAATTGCCCTTTGAAAAATCTATTATTTACCAAGATATATTGATGATAATTAAATCAAATAGTGATAAATATTTTAAGGACTCAATTAAATATATATTATTTTTAATACGAAATGGATTCTTACACTTAACAAAAGAAAACTACCAATCAAACTAGAATGTAAAGGTAAATAACTATACTAAATGTGGCAAACTATTAACATTTATCATAAAATTTTTGAAACTTTGTATGAAAATATACATATATATAGGTGTAATAATAAATTTAAAATAGCTACTCCTATAGTCGGTTTGGTTCGGTTTTTTTCTGATTAAAACCAAAACCAAACCAAATTTGATCGATTTTTAAAATTCAAAACCAAAACCAAACCAAAAAGTATCGGTTTTTTTGGTCGGTTTGGTTTGGTTTTCGGTTTGGTTCGATTTTTCGGGTTTTTATGAACACACCTAGCCATGACCGGAAGCACCTGGATCTGCACACGAGGTGCAGGATGTAGCGTGAGTACAATCAACTCAATAAGTAACAAATCCAACTTCTGGACTGAAAGTAGTGACGTACCCAACCGGTATAGTTCAATATACAAATAACAGTGCAGAAAACGTAGGCATGCTTTCAAGTTCAACAGTTAAACTCAATACCGTAAGATAGATCAAATCTGAATTATATGAAGAATATAACTCTTCTACTTCTACATGCCAATGCACATGTTATATGTGATACACCATGCTGACATCCTCATGTGCTCACACTCTCAAATGCTCAATCACTCAGTAATGTATATGGCCAATCCGGCCCAGGGAAGATCCATTCCGGAATATATACATCAACAGACCATCAGTCACTCAGTACTGAGTAAGGCCAATCCAGCCTGTGGGAAGATCCATCCCCAGGTATATAAATGCTTCGGACAAGATCCATGTCGAGGGAAGATCCATCACTCAATATAATCAACCGGGCTCACTAGGGTGTGTGCACACTCCGGAGGGGCTCCTTCAGCCCAAGCGCTATCATAAATCAGTATAACCACTGCGGCGTGCAGCCCGATCCCATAAAGGTCACTCATAAACAGGCTCTCGGCCTCACTCATTCATCATTCTCTCCAGTCTCTCTTACGGGCTCACAATGTCATAAAACTAGCCCAAACATGATGATATGATGTATCAATAAATAACAACAGAGACAGAGATATGATATGAAATGAATGAATATGACTGAGTACGAAATATCAATGAAATCAGTAAGTCAACAGCAAGAAACGACCACTATGGGTCCCAACAGTACCAGCATATAGCCTAAACAGGATCTCTAGCTTGATTGACAACTCAATTACTTTATCACATGATGAAAACACAGATATCAACAAGATAGAACCACTATACAGCACCATGGAATCGACCAGGCCACAATTCTCACGGTGCACGCCCACAAGCCCATCACTTGGCATGTGCGCCACCTCAACACCAATCACATAACACATAATTCGAGGTTTCGAACCCTCAAAGCCAAGTTTAGAAGTGTTACTTACCTCAATCCGAGCAAAACTCTACTCCAATAAACCTTTGCCTTACAAATCGGCCTCCAAATGCCCCGAATCTAGCCACAAGCAGTACAATACAATCAATACGGGCTAAAGAAATCAATTCCACAGGAAAACACGAAGCTATTAATTAAAAATCCAAAATCGGCTCAAATCCGACCCCCGGGCCCATGTCTCGAAATTCAACAAAAGTCATAAAATCCGAAAGTCCATTCAATCATGAGTCTAACCATACCAAATTTACTCAAATCCGATATCAAAATCTCATTCAAAACCTCAAAAATCTAGCCTAAGAACTCTTCTTCAATTTCCCTATTTTTTAACCCCAAATCACAAATTTAATGATAGAATCAAAGGCATAATTATTAAAATGAGCCAAAACTAGATAGGAATCACTTACCCAAAATACCCACGTGAAAATCCCTCCAAAAATTGCCTTCTACCGAGCTCCCAAATCAATTTTGTGTTATGAACTCAAAACCCTCATTTTTGAAACTTATATTCTGCCCAGATAAGTCTTCATCGCGAACGCGGAAGCATCCTCGCGTTCGCATAGAACAACTCAGACTGCCCCTCAAACTTACCCTTCATGAACGCGTCCTCTCACTCGCGAACGTGAAGCTTCACTGACCTCTCTCATCGTGAACGCGATCTACCCTCCGCGAACGCGTAGACCAAAAGCATAGGCTCCCAAATGCCTCTTCCCTTCTTCACAAACGCGTCACCCATCTCGCGTTCGTGATGCACTTTCTGCCCAAACCTTTTCAAACGCGTCCTACTCTTCGCGAATGCGAAGAACAATTCTTGCTCAGCCTCCAGATGCACTTCGCGAACGCGAGACCTTTCTCGCAAACGTATAAGAGGAAACCAGTAACTAGCAAAACCCAACTTCAGCAGTCTCCCAACTTCAACTCTTGATCCGTTAACCACCCGAAACTCACCCGAGGTCTCCGGGACCTCAACCAAACATATTAGAAAGCCCCAAAAATCATACGAACTTAGTCGAACCCTCAAATAACCTCAAAAAATATCAAAAACATGAATCGCACATAGATTCAAGCCTAATGAACTTTGAAACTTCCAATTTCTACATTCGACACCGAAACCTATCAAGTCGCGTCTGATTGACCCCAAATTTTGCACACAAGTCACAAATGACACCACAGACCTACTCCAACTTCCAGAATCAGAATCCGACCCCGATATCAAAAAGTCCACTCCCGATCAAACTTCCCAAAAATTCAACTTTTGTCATTTCAAGCGTAAATTCAACTACAGACCTCTAAATCACAATCCAGACACACTCCTAAGTCCAAAATCCCAACGGAGCTAACAGAACCGTCAAAACTCCATTCCGGAATCGTTTACACATAAGTCAACATCCAGTCTACCTTTTCAATTTAAGCCTCCAACCTTGAGAATAAGTTTCTCAATTCCTTCCGAAATCTCTCCGGACCCGAATCAACTATAAAGCTATAAAGCACAAAAGAAGCAGTAAATAGGGGAACGAGGCCACAACTCTCGAAATGATCGGTCGGATCGTTACAGAATTGAAAGAGACATATAATCCGTCTTTTTTGAATTTTTATTAACAAAATAAACGCAGGGTAATTTGGTACATATTCTGTCTAAATTGTGTTTGCCACACGCAAGCTCTCCCATTGTTGGGCATATAACCCTACAGTTGCCACCCATAGTAATGCTTGCTTAGCTCTGAAGTGCAATATATTGAAAGAGAATTTTTTTTCTTCTTTTTTCCCCTTTTTTCTGGTTCTTCTTTGGTTAGGGAACAATGAGAGAACTATGGGTGAGATGTAGGCGAACGCTTTTGAATGTAACTTACATATTGACTTCCAGTAATAGTATACGTTACCATATAAACCTTAGTTCTAAAGGTTATCGATCACTTATATACAAGTTTGATATACTTTTCAAGCTAAAGCAATGTTCATTAACGGGTGTTTGACGTTATGTTGCTCGGACTCTCTAATAATATCTCTGCATACATATCCAATTCTCCAAGCAGTGCATTTTTAGACGATCCGACACGGATATAGTAATATTTTGGAGAATCCGCAATATAAGCTTCAAGCATCCTAAATCTTAGTTGAGGCTAGTGGATACATATAACAAGGTTTTTTTTAAAAAAAAAAAAAGTGGCGATCACGACATGGTTGTTCCTTTCCAATCAACATAAGCATGGATAAAGTATTTAAATTATCCCATTATTGATGATTAGCATCCATGGACTATTGATGGTCAAGTTGCAGGGTATGATTTCTCCAAATTTGACTTCTCTAATTTTTATTTAGATTAAGGTCCGTGTTTAACCAAAAAATAGATTTTTAGTCAAAGCTAGAATTTACAAGAATACGGGTCACTGATAATCAGAAAAGTATGTAGAGAAAGAAATTTGTGAACAATATGATCAGAAAGCAAGTAAATTAAAGTGTATTCCAATAGTGTTTTCTTGTATCTGCAATTGTTTGTTCCTTCCCCATTTTATAGTTCTTTTTGGGATACGAGCCTTACCTTTGTTACAATAAGGCTATTATGAGCAATTAATGACTTTAAATGTTACGTTATGTAATCATATACATTGAGTACATATTCTCTAATGTTTCCAGTATTTAATACTCATTAAATGTTGTATCTGGGCTCTTTTTTGCTGTCAGATTCATTCCTTTGACTCTTCACGATCTTTGACCTTTAAATGTCTTGAATAGGTACGAGCGTTGAATTACTTGTATGATTGCTCGCACCTCCTCCATTTAACTTACTCGTATCTGTTGTTCCTCGTATCTGTTGTTGCTCGTATTTGTTAACCAACCTTAATTCTTTGACTGTTTGACCAGTCTATGTGTCATGACACGTCACCATATACATATAAAAACAATTTTTCCCAATACAGATAGTCCCCCCACTTTCCATTTGTTCATCAGTTTGAATATTTGGGAAGTGGAATTCATTAAAGGAGAATTTTTTTCACCATTAATGCTCTGACAGAGTTGATGCTTCACTTATTACTTTCATTTAATGCGCCAGACACATGTCATCTTCTTATTGGTCATACAATTATGCAGCACTTTCTTATTTTCGGCTTCCCTGTTCCACGTA
>NW_017671248.1:15670-34544 GCF_001879085.1 Nicotiana attenuata
TCTGTAGGGTCCTTCCCAGGTTGGACTTAGTTTACCCGCGTTGGCTGCCTTTGTAGATTGAAAAACCTTTTTAAGCACGAAGTCCCCAATTTTGAAGAATCTCAGGCGTGCTTTCTTGTTGTAATATCGTTCGATCACTTGTTTTTGTGCTGCCATTCTTATTAACGCAGCTTCTCTCCTGCCTTCCAGTAGATCCAAATTGACCCGCATCTCTTCATCATTAGACTCTTATGTTGCTTGTGAGAATCTTGTGCTTGGTTCTCCTATTTCAACCGGGATCAATGCCTCAGCTCCATAAACTAAAGAGAAGGGTGTTTCACCTATGCTTGTTTTTGTTGTTGTGCGATATGCCCATAAAACTCCGGGCAACACTTCAGGACAATTACCCTTAGACTCCTCTAATCATTTCTTTAAATTGTTGAGAGTATCGATTTGTCGTCTTTGAGGTAAGTATCTTGCCTAACCTTGGGGGGGGGGGGGGGGGGACTTCCCCTTAGAATTTGAATCTTCTATGTTGATTGTAGTTCGTGTACGTAAGGTGACGAGTGCGTACTAGAACTTATTTGTGGGAAATTGGCCTTTTTAGGGTCCTTAGGTCCTTATGTTCACTATGCAGGAAGTTATTCTTGATATGACTGAGTTTCCTATTTACTAGTTTCGCCTCTACATGCTTAATTGGAATTAATTATTTCATGATTCACTCTTATTGCCTAATTGACTACTATTTGATTTAACTAAAGAATTTCGCGTCTCATATTGTCATTCTAGCTTTTCATAGCTGCTTGTCTTATTTGAGAATTATTATTATCCCTCATGAAATTGTTTAGTCTTAAATGAAGATGATATCATCTTTCCTTAATTGAATTGTCGAATATCCTCGTAACTTTCCAACCTTAANGCCATGATTAATGCAAGTGCAAGCTTTTCCAATTGAGGATACCGCGTTTCCGCATCTAGCAAAGATTTACTAACATAATAGATAGGGGATTGTTTACCTTGTTCTTCTCGAACCAAAACCGCACTTACCGCTACTTCCGAAACAACAAGGTAAATGAGCAGTCTTTCCCCAGCCTTTGGTTTTGCTAGTAATGGTGGATTTGATAAGTACACTTTCAAATTCTTGAGTGCTTGCTGACACTCTTCGTTCCATTCAAAACGATCCTGCTTCTTAAGAGCTGAGAAGAATGGAAAATATTTCTCTGATGATTTAGAAATGAATCTTCCCAAGGCTGCAATCCTTCCTATTAATCTTTGAACTTCTTTTTTGCTTGTAAGTATTGCAGGGATTGTCTCAATGGCCTTAATTTGTGCAGGATTCACCTCAATACCACTGTTAGAAATAAGAAAACCTAAAAATTTACCTGATGCCACACAAAATGCACATTTTTCAGGATTTAACTTCATGTTATATTTTCGCAAACTTTTAAAGGTTTCAGATAGATGCGATATATGATCTCCTGAATGCTGAGTTTTAACAAGCATATCATCTATATATACCTCCATAGTTTTTTCCAAATGCTCTTGAAACATTTTGGTAACTAACCTCTGATACGTTGCTCCTGCATTCTTTAGACCAAAGGGCATTACTTTATAACAGTAAGTCCCCCTGTCTGTTATGAAGGAAGTTTTTTCTTCATCTCCAGGATCCATTTTAATCTGATTATACCCTGAATATGCATCTAAAAAACTTAATAGTTCATGACCTGCAGTTGCATCAATCAATTGATCTATGTGTGGAAATGGAAAAGAATCTTTAGGGCAGGCTTTATTAAGATCTGTCTAATCTACACAAACCCGCCACTTACCATTCTTTTTTGGAACTACAACAATGTTGGCTAACCAGTTAGGATACTTTACCTCACGAATAGAGCCAATTTTTAGCAATTTTTGGACTTCTTCTTGAATCACCTGATTCTTGAAGGTTCCTTGCTTTCTTTTCTTTTGCTTGACTGAAGGGTATGATGGATCTTCATTCAATTTATGATTCATGACCTCCAGTGGTACCCCTGTCATGTCAGAATGGGACCAAGCAAAATAATCTGCATTATCTTTTAAAAATTCAATCAATTTACGCTTTACCTCCGGGCTAAGATTAGCTCCAATATAAACTTTTCTCTCGGGCCAATGTATAAATAAAACCACAGCCTCTAACTCTTCTATCGTTGTTTTGATGTTCTCGTTCTCTTCTGGTTCTTGAATGGTATCGGGTCTTGAATCCACATCTGTTTGCCCTTGTTCAGTTGAGGTTGACACCGTGTTACCCTCACCTGAATTCTGTAATTGCTATTTATCTTCACCCTTCGTGCTTGACTCTGCCACGGAGTTGATGTTCCTAGATGTCTGTTGATCTCCCCTAATTTGACAGATTCCCCATGGCGTTGGAAATTTAATGACTTGATGCAAAGTTGAAGGAATAACGTCCATCTCGTGGATCCATGGTCTCCCAAGAATCATATTGTAAGCCATCTCCATGTCTACTACCTGGAACTTTGTGTCTTTGATGACTCCTTCAGCAAATGTGGTGAGCGTTACCCCTCCTTTTGTAACGACGCTGGAATTATCAAACCCAGATAGAGTATGTGCCTTTGGTATTACTTTTTCTTCAACTTGCATCTCACGCAATACTCGTATCAAAATAATGTTCACAGAACTACCTGGATCAATCAAAACTCGTTTCACGTTAGTGTCATGTACAAGTAAAGATATTACCAGTGCGTCGTTATGTGGAGTTAATAGACCCTCGGCATCTGCATCATCGAACGTAGTATTTTCTCCTTCCAAGACATGTCGAGACCGCTTCCCATGGGTAATTGTTACTTTTGAAACCTTTTTATATGATACATCATTGATCTCTTCACCCCCACTTATAATGTTGACATTTCTCTTGGGTGAAGGTGGTTTTGGAGGCTCTTGCATGTTCTTCATGTATGTTTGTTTACCTTTCTCACTGAATAACTCAGTGAGATACCCCTGTTTTAGAAAATGATCAACTTCACCTTGCAGAAACCTGCAATCTGCTGTTTTATGCCCGTGATCGTTATGAAATTTGCACCAATGATCAGGGTTTCGTCTGTTTGGATTCGATCGCATCTCCTTTGGCCACCGTACCTTATCTCCCATGCTTCTTAAAATAGCTACGAGTTCAGAGGTGCTTACGTTGAAATTGTAACCACCGAAGCTTGCCTTTAGACTTCCATCATCGTCTCGTGACCCGCGTGTGTTCCGATCGTTTCCGAACCTTGATGAGGAGCCTGATTCCCTATTTCTAGGTTTGTGATCGTACCTTTGACTATCTTGCCTTGACCGTGAGTCCTTTTCCGAAGGTCCCATGTAAGGCTCGTACCTATTTTTACCAGATCTTTTTTTTATTTTCTACACACCTTGAGCTTATTTTTTCTTCTGTTTTATGTCGTAAAATAATATCCTCTTCAATCCTCATCTTTGTACTGTATCTGTTGTAGACATCATTCCACGTTGTTGTTGGGAATTCTCGAAGGCTTTCCTTGAGTCGTCTCGTAGCTTCTGAACTCTTCTCATTCAAATTGTTGGTGAAGGCTATGGCCGCCCAATTGTCAAGTACTCATGGCAACGTCATTCTTTCCCGTTGAAATCTGTCTATGAATTCTCTAAGCAACTTCGAATCTCCTTGTTTGATTTTGAAGATGTCTTCCATTCTCTTTTCAACTTTTTGAGCTCCGAGTGTGCTTTGATAAATAAATCTGCAAGCTAAGCAAAAGAATTTACAGAATTTTCAGGTAAAAGAGAATACCATGTTAGTGCCCCTTTAGTGAGTGCTTCACCCAATTTTTTGACCAAGACTGATTCAATCTCCTGCTTAGTCAAATCATTGCCCTTGACATCTGTCGTAAATGCAGTAACGTGATCTCGTGGATCCGTTGTCCCATCATATTTTGGAATATCAGGCATCTTGAACTTCTTTGGAATTGGGAGAGGGGCGACACTTGGCTTCCATGGCTGTTGAGAATATTTATCTATATCTACCCCCTTGATCACGGGCGGTACTCCGGGTATTTGTTCTATGCGGTCATTTTGCTCCTTAAGCTGTTTCTGCAATGTTAGTACTAGATTTTGCAAATCAGAGTTAACTGGATTACCTGGGTCTCCCTCCTGTGTTTCACTGGGGGTTCCACCGCTACCTGAATTAACCAGTCCAGAGCGAGGATTCTCCAAAGTATTGTTGTTTGGAGTAGGTGTGGGTGGAGCAGCAAGTAATTGATTAACAAAAGCTTGCAAGGATTTGTTGACCTGAGTAGCGATAATTTTTTGTAAAGCATCATCCATAGCTTCAACATTCTCAAATTGAACGTGTTCTTCAGTGTGAGATCCTTCAGGAGTTCCTTCACGAGATCGTCGTGGTGAACCTTGTGGAGAAGGAACCAATGCATTATTATTTCGCAGATCTCCCTGAAGTTGTTGGTTCATTTGATTTTCTTGGTTTCCTTGGATGTTGTCATTGTTGTTCGACATAGTTGATACAACACAGAAAATCAAGTTGAGATATAATTGATTATCAGATTCCCGGTAACGGAACCAATTTGTTTAACCAAAAAATAGACTTTTAGTCAAAGCTAGAATTTAGAAGAATACGGGTTACTGATAATCAGAAAAGTATGTAGAGAAAGAATTTTGTGAACAATATGATCAGAAAGCAAGTAAATCAAAGTGTATTCCAATAGTGTTTTCTTGTGTCTACAATTGTTTGTTCCTTCCCCATTTTATAGCTCTTTTTGGGATACGAGCCTTACCTTTGTTACAATAAGGCTATTATGAGCAATTAATGACTTTAAATGTTACGTTATGCAATCATATACATTGAGTACATATTCTCTAACGTTTCCAGTATTTAATACTCATTAAATGCTGTATCTGGGCTCTTTTTTGCTGTCAGATTCATTCCTTTGACTCTTCACGATCTTTCACCTTTAAATGTCTTGAATAGGTACGAGCGTTGAATTACTTGTATGACTGCTCGCACCTCCTCCATTTAACTTACTCGTATCTGTTGTTGCTCGTATCTTTTAACCAACCTTAATTCTTTGACTGTTTGACCAGTCTACGTGTCATGACACGTCACCATATACATATAAATACAATTTTCCCCAATACAGTCAGACGATACGATTTTAATCAAATCATAAAATATATATCTCTAATTTGCGGTTACACAAGATCTTATTATAATCATATGACATTTGCAACTGTGAAGGCAAGAATTTTTCACTCTATAATTTTTTTAATAAATATCTAATCTCAAATTTCTATAGTAACATTGTAATTTTGTGCTCATATTCTCACATTTTCCTATGCCATTAACTTTAAGCATCTGTCTTTGCTTTACTATTTCTTTTCTTTCCCCATTTTATGTGTGAGGGTGGAAAAATTGACTTAGTCTAATAATATCTTGTTCTGACCGGAAAGTTCAGTCTAATTATTTATTAACTATCTCTTCTTCTCTTTGTGAAAATGTCATTTTTTTTATAACAAATATGGGGTAATATAAAAACCTCTATTTATTCTTTTTTTTTAAAAAGTGAGATTCCAATTCAAATGCCATTTTTGAACGATTTTGATATCAATAAGGGACATTAATTGTGTCAAGTAAATGGTATAGTTGACTTTTGGACAATGTAAACCAATACTGTTTTGAACCAACATAATTTTAGCTTCACTATATACATGGTTAGGAAAAATGACAAGTTTGATAAATTACCGAAATAATAAAGAAATAAACAAGTCGGCATGGATGCTTCATACTTTATTGTATTATCTTATAACAAACGAGTCAGTTGATTCAAGGAGGCAAATTACTTTTAGCAAAATCATGCGTATGTCACTAGTTGTATTATCTTATCACAGAGAAAATGATTGAATTATTACTAAATTTAGGTCCATCAAGTTATATATCCAAATGGTAATATGGGTAAAGTTAAATTTGTTGTATGACAAATTTAGCTTGGGTTTGAACTATTTCTAATTCATGAGTTTGAGCTCCTTTCACTGTGGAACAAGATTAATAACTAGAATTGAGAATTTAGCTTAGATTCATGAATTTGGGAATGTGGATGCTGAACATTTATATAGAGTTTGAATTTCCACCATTTGTTGGTTGGAAATGTATAAAATACATGAAATTGAGGAATATTGTTATGGATGTAATTAAAAAAAGTGATACTCCCTCTATCTAATTTTAAATGTCGTTTTTGCTCCAAAAAAATGTTTCAAAATATCTGTCGCTTTAAAAAATATAATAATTTTTTTTCTTTCAATTTTACTCTTTCTATTGAAGAGATTGAAAGTAATTATTCCATCTGGTCCAATTTAATTGATTTTTCGGCCTTAATATGTATGAAAACAATTAAAAATATTAATTAAAGTGGACCGGAGGGAGTAGCTTTTAATAGTCAAGGAAACAAATAGCTAGAGGGAAACGCACTGCAATTTTGCAACGAGCGACAAAGGATATGTGATGACCCTAAAGGTCATCTTTTGTTTTAGAAGTCAAATCTGCGTCCCGAGGCCTTAAAAACCTCTTTTTGTCTCACCTCGTATTGCGTGCCCAGTCCGGGCGCATTTTCGGAAAGCTTTTATGTGAAATTTAAGAAAAACAATGAAATTGGCCATTAAAATTGGTTAAACTTGACTTTGGTCAACATTCTTCGAAAATGGACCCGGACCTGTGATTTGACGGTCCCATAGGGTCCGTAGTGAAATATGGGACTTAGGCGTATGCCCGGAATCGAATTCCGAGGCCCCAAGCCCGAGAAAAGAATATTTAAAGAAAATTGTATGCGGCAAAATATAAAAGCTTTTAGAAGTGAATTGATGCATTTTCTTGATGGTATCAGGCCCGTATATTGGTTCCGGAGCCCGGTACAAGTTCAATATAATAATTAAGTTGAATATGTGAAATTTGGTAAGAATTGGAAGTGGTTTGGTATAAAACGGACCTATAGTTGAGAAAATAGAAATTTCAATGTTCTTGAGTGATTTCATGAATTTGAGGTTTAATTCGTAGTTGTTGATGTTATTTTAATGATTTGATCGCACGAGCAAGTCCATAGATATTTTTAGACTTGCGTGCATGATTGGTTTGGAGCCTCGAGGGCTCGGGTGAGTTTTGTATAGGCCACAGAGTGAATTTGGACTTAGGAAAATTGCTGGTATGTTGCAGCTGTGTAACAGGCCCTCGCAAATGCGAGGTGCTCAAGTTTGGGAAATGCGACCCCATTGTCTCAAATGCGAACCAAGCTTGGGCAGGCCCTCTTTCAAAATGCAAGCACTGGGTGGGAATTGCGAAGCCTGCCCATCACAAATGTGATGCTTTCCTTTGCAATTGAGAAGATGACAGGATTCCAAAGGTGTTCGCAATTGCGAACCCTGGTTGCAATTGCGACATCTAAGACCTGTGAAATGAGATTTTTGATGGGATTTCATCCATTTTTCAAACTCTTTCAAACCCTAATCTCTTGGGCGATTTTCCAAAAAAATATTCTTCTCCAAATCATTAGTAAGTAATTTCTAACTTACTTTCTTCAATCTACAACATCATTTTACATAATTTCATTTCAAAATCAAGGGTTTTACATGGAAAATTGGGTGTTTTGGGTAGAAGTTAGAATTTTTAAATTTTTGGGATTTGGACCTCGATTTGAGGTCCAATTTCAAAACTAATTACATATTTGAGTTCATGAGTGAATAGGTGATCGGGTTTTGGTTCGAACTTCGGGGTTTGACCAAGCGGCCCTGGGGTCGATTTTTGACTTTTTGGGGAAAACAGTGGGGAATCTATTTTGATGCATTAGAATTAGTTTATTTAGCATATATTAACATTATTAAGTACATTGTGACTAGATACAAGCGAATTAGAAGTGGAACCGAGGGGTAAAATGGTAGTTGAGGCTTAATTTTTCCGTGGAATCGAGGTAAGTGTTTGGCCTAACCTTAGCTTGAGAGAATAAGAGTTGTGGCCAATTTTCTATGTAATTGTATCGAGTACGACGTATAGGTGTGGTGATGAGTATCTATACGTTGGTGTCAAGCATGCCTGTGAGTCTTATATCATGATTGTTGTGACTCTATTATGTATCAATCATGCTCAAATTGATGATTATTAATGTTGAACAAAGCTTATGAAAGTTTCTTGGTAATTGATTATTGTTGAGAATTGGCACAAATTGAGTTTCATTTTTGTAAAGTAATTTTTGAAAACGAGATTGGTTATAGTTGATTCCCTTGCCGGGATGTTTTGTTGATATTGTTGTTTCCCTTGCCAGGATGTTTTGTTGGTATTGTTGTTTCCCTTGCCGGGATGTTTTGTTGATATTGTTGTTTCCCTTGCCGGGATGTTATTGTTGATATTGTTGATTCCCTTGTCGGGGCATATTGTTTTCTATTGTTTGGGCGAGGAAGAGTGTAAAGCACGAAGGGTGATGCCGTGCATGTTATTGTGAGAGAGTGTAAAGCACGAAGGGTGATGCCGTGCACGATATTATGAGTGTTAATGCACGAAGGGTGATGTCGTGCCCTGATTTGAGAGTTAATGCACGAAGGGTGATGCCGTGCTGATATTGTGAGGTATAATGCACGAAGGGTGATGCCGTGCCATGATTATGTGAGGTAATGCACGAAGGGTGATGCCGTGCCGTTTATGATGTTTCGTATGGTGTGGACGAGAGTAAAAGCACGAAGGGTGATGCCGTGCACGTGTTACTTTCATTATATGATTTACTTAGATATGAGGTTCATTATGGTCCTTATTAATGCTTCTTTACTAGCTTATTGATAGAATCTGTTGTTCCCCCGCAGCATGCCCCCTTCCCACATTATTCTGTTGATTTCTGTTACTATGTTTCTGTTTGTACATGATTTAACTGCACAAGTATATATATGATTGTCGTGTCCTAGCCTCGTCACTACTTCGCCGAGGTTAGGCTCGACACTTACTCAGTACATGGGTCGGTTGTACTGATACTACACTCTACACTCTTTTGTGTAGATTTCGATACTGAACCCGGTGAGTAGCTGAGGTAGCTGCCTTCAGTCCAGGGAGACCAAGGTAGATCTGCTGGCGTCCGCAGAGCCTAGAGTCCCCCTTCCCTACTTTAGTTTTTCTGCTGTCTCTTTCATTCTGAGAGCAGTTGTATTTTTCTTTCCAGACCAATGGTTGTAGTAAAAATCATAGATGTTCGTGATATTGTGACACTAGATTCATTGGTAGACTTGTATTGGTTTATTTGATTATGCTATAACTCTTCCGCACTTATAATCTGTTTAACTTTAGTTTTGGCTTATATTTGTTGGATTGAATGTTAAATGTGTAGAACCTTAATAGTTGGCTTGCCTAGCTTACACGAGTATGCCCCATCACGACTCCCGAGGGTGGGAAATCCGGGTCGTGACAAGTTGGTATCAGAGCCCTAGGTTGCTTAGGTCTCAGAATTCGCGAACAAGCTAGGTAGAGTTTGAGGGATCGGTACGGAGACGTCTGTGCTTATCCCCCAGAGGCTACAGAGTTTAGGAAAACTTCACATCTATTCTTCTCTGTCGTGCGACTTGATTTCTCAATGCTAATTGATCTTCTACTCTATTCTTTCACAGATGGCGAGATTACGTGCTTCTTCATCCGTTGATCAGCAGCCCGAGCCCCCAATGGCAGCTCCTACGAGGGGCAGAGGACGAGGCCGAGTCCGTGCTAGAGGACGAGGCCGAGTCCATGCTAGAGGACGAGGTAGGGGCAGGGCTCAGCCCAGAGCAGCAGCACCAGCAGCGGAGCCTCAGGTAGAGTTTGAGGAGGAGGCTCCGCCTAGACCATTCTAGTAGGGCCAGCTCAGTTCCCAGAGGGGTTCATCGCCACCCCGGTACTTCAGGATGTTCTGGTCCGTCTAGTGGGCCTTATGGAGAGTGTCGCCTAGGCAGGTTTACTTTCTATAGCACCAACCGTCTCTCATGCTGGGGGAGGAGCACAGACTCCCGTTACTTGCACTCCAAAGCAGATGGCTCCCCAGTTTCAGACTCCAGCAACTCAGCCAGTTGGGGTAGTTCAGCCGGGTGTTGTGGCTCATACCGGGGATCGTGCAGCAATGTCTGCTGATGCTTTGTGGAGGTTGGACAGGTTCACCAAGCTCTTTACTACTACTTATGGTGGTACATCTTTAGAGGATCCCCAGGACTATTGAGACAGCTGTCACGAGGTTCTTCGGAACATGGGGATAGTGGAGACCAATGGGGTCAACTTCGCTGCTTTTCGTCTGTTAGGTTCCGCTAAGACTTGGTGGAGGGATTTTTGTTTGGCTAGACCAGCTGGGTCACCAGGTTTGACTTGGGATCAGTTCTCTCAGTTGTTTCTGGAGAAGTTTCTTCCTATCACTCAGAGGGAGGACTATAGGAGGCAGTTTGAGCGTCTCCAGCAGGGTTCTATGACCGTCACTCAGTACGAGACCTGATTCATTGCTTTGGCCTGTCATGCTCTTATCATACTTCCCACCGAGAGAGAGGGTAAGGAGGTTCATTGAGGGACTCGCTCAGCTGATTCGATTGCAGATGGCTAAGGAGACAGAGAGTGAGATTTCTTTTCAAGATGCGGCCAATGTGGCCAAGAGAGTTGAGATGGTTCTATCACAGGGGAGTGGTCAGGGGTCTGACAAGAGGCCCCGTCATTCGGGCAGGTTCAGTGGTGCCTCATCTGGAGGTAGGGATTCTTTTGGTAGGGGCCATCCTCCCAGGCTATATCATTCAGCACTTCAGGCTTCTCACGGTGCTCCAGGTGGCTGTGGTTCACATGTGCAGTATTTTGATCAGTTGCCCTACAGTGCACCACCAGCTCCTATCGGTGCACCGCCGCTCCAGAGTTTTCAGGGTGGTTATTCAGGCCGTCAGGGTCAGCAGTCTCAACAGTCGAGGGCTTGTTATACTTGTGGCGATACGAGACATATTTCTAGATATTGCCCTCGAGCATCGAGCAGTTCCTAGCATCAGGGTTCCCGTGCCATGGTTCAGGCACCGAGTGTTCCACCGCCCGCTCAGCCAGCTAGAGGCAGGGGTCGAGGTGTTAGAGGTGAAGGTCAGGCCGTTAGAGGTAGAGGTCAGGCAGCTAGAGGTGGAGGCCAGCTAGCAGGAGGCCGTCCTCGGGATGTAGTTCAGAGTGGTGGGGCCCAACCCCGATGTTATGCTATTCCAGTTAGACCTGAGGCTGAGGCCTCCGATGCAGTCATCACAGGTACGATTTTAGTATAAAGCAGAGATGCTTCAATTTTATTTGATCCAGGGTCTACATATTCCTATGTGTCATCTTATTTTGCCCCTGATCTGGTTGTGCCTCGTGATTCTTTGAGTGCACCTGTATATGTGTCTACACCGGTAGGTGATTCTATTGTTGTAGATCGAGTCTATCGCTCGTGTGTGGTTATTATTGGGGTTCTTGATACCCGTGTAGATCTCTTACTTCTCTATATGGTAGACTTCGATGTCATTTTACGGATGGACTGGTTATCCCCTTATCATGCTGTATTGGACTTCCACACCAAGACCGTGACCTTAGCCTTGACGGGTTTTCCTCGATTGGAGTAGAGAGGGACTCCCAGTCATTCTGTCAGTAGGGTTGTTTCTTATATAAAGGCTCGGCGTACGGTTGAAAAAGAGTGTTTGGCTTATTTGGCGTATGTTCGTAATTCTAGTGCTGAGGTTCCTTCTATGAATTCTATGCCCGTTGTTCGTGAGTTTCCAGAGGTATTCCTTTCAGACCTACCGGGGATGCCACCTGACAGGGATATTGACTTTTGCATTGATTTGGCTACGGGCACTCATCCTATTTCTATTCCGCCATATCATATGGCCCCGCCAGAGTTGAAAGAATTGAAAGAACAGTTGCAAGACCTGCTTGATAAAGGCATTATTAGACCTAGTATCTCGCCTTGGGGTGCACCGGTGTTGTTTGTTAAGAAGAAGGATGGATCGATGAGGATGTGCATAGATTATCGGCAATTGAACAAGGTTACAATCAAGAATAAGTATCACTTGCCGAGGATTGATGATTTGTTTGACCAACTTCAAGGTGCCAAAGTGTTTTCAAAGATTGATTTGAGATCTGGCTACCATCAGTTGAGGATTAGGGCATCCGATGCCCCTAAGACAGCCTTCCGCACTCGGTACGGGCATTATGAGTTCTTAGTGATGTCTTTGGGTTGACAAATGCCCCAGCAGCTTTCATGGATTTGATGAACCGAGTGTTCAATCCTTATTTGGATTCCTTCGTGATTGTCTTCATTGATGATATTTTGATCGATTCCCGCAGCCGGGAGGAGCATGAGCAACATCTTCGAGTCGTTCTCCAAACTATGAGGGACAGTTAGTTATAGGATAAATTTTTGAAATGTGAGTTTTGGTTGAGTTCAATTGCATTCTTGGGTCATGTTGTATCGGCAGAGGGTATTCAGGTGGATCCTAAGAAGATTGCGGCAGTCAAGGACTGGCCTAGCCCCACATCAGCTACAGAGATCTGGAGGTTCTTGAGTTTGGCGGGCTATTACCGTCGGTTTGTAGAGGGGTTTTCATCTATTGCAGCCCCGATAACCAGGTTGACCCGGAAGGGTGCCCAGTTCAGGTGGTCGGACGAGTGCGAGGCGAGCTTTCAGAAGCTCAAGATAGCTTTGACTACGGCGCCGGTGTTGGTTTTACCCACAGGTTCAAGGCCATATACGGTATATTTTGATGCATCTCGTATTGGACTTGGTGCGGTATTGATTCAGAATGGCAAGGTTATTGTGTATGCTTCGTGACAGTTGAAGATCAACGAGAAGAATTATCTAGTTCATGATTTGGAGCTAGCGGCCATTGTTCATGCGCTGAAGATTTGGAGGCATTATTTATATGGCATGTCGTGTGAGGTGTTCACGGACCACAAGAGTTTGCAATACTTGTTCAAGCAGAAGGAGCTACATTTGAGGCAGAGGAGGTGGTTGGAGCTATTAAAAGACTATGATATCACCATCTTGTATCATTGATAACTAGAGATTTTGACACATTTTATACTCCTTCTTGCTTATGCTTTGATCAAATATTCATACAAAATAGTCCCAAAAGGCTCACAAGTTGTGCTTGATTGCAGGTTTGATCGACAAAGTGACAAAATGTCAACGATCGGCTCAAAAGGAGTGAAACTTGCACAAGTGCCAAAGACAAGTCAAGTTCTGTCAAAACAGGCCCAGTGCGGCTGCACACCACTTTGTGCAGTCCGCACTGGGAGATTCAGAGAGCTGTTATTTCAAGCCTCAAGGCAGTGCGACCGCACTAGGTTTTGTGCGGTCCGCACTGAAGGCGATGCGGCCGCACTACCATTCTGTGCGGTCCGCAGAGCCAAGGTTCAGAGAAGATGAAGAATGAAGTTTTGAAGCCTATACGGTCCGCAGTCCATTCTGTGCGGACCGCACTAGAAGCCTCCGCGACAGCAGTCCATTCTGTGCGGTCCGCGGAGCCCAAGTTCAGAGAGCAAGAATTTTGAAGTCAAGAGCCCAGTGCGGACCGCGGTCCATTTTGTGCGGTCCGCACTAACCCCGCAGGGGCAATTTTGTCCAGATTTTTCAACTTAGTATAAATAGATTCTTTTTCCATTTTTAGGGTATCAGATATTACATAATCTGCGCTCGTGGGTCGACTTTTCTTAGCCATTTTGGGTATTTTTACCTACTTTTCATCATTGAATCTTTGTATTTAGCTTAGCAATTAATTAATATGTGTTTATCTTCTTCTATTTCTTGCTTGTCTTCTTTGAATATGAGTAGCTAGACCCCATAGCTAGGGTTGTGGCTCAACGCTAGTGTGGGTAATTGATGGGTCTTGTAATTTAGGGCTAAATTGACTATGGGTGTTTGTTATTTGGGCCAATTTCATGGTTAATTTCTGAATTAGTGGTTGCAAATACTAGTTTGTGTTGAGTTGACTTGAGCTCCTCTTGAGAAAGAGAGCCTAAGTCTCCGAAATTGGTCCAACAATGAATTGGGGCGTACTCAAGAGATTGATATCCCCAATTAAAGGGTTAAACCTCGAGAGAGTAATACCCGAATTGAACCCTAAGTTGCTTGTGCAAAATTGTATACCCAACTAGTCTTGAGAAAGCCAATTCGGGCAAAATCACTTGAACCACCGAGAGGTGTAGAGTGGGTAAATTCGTGCAACGGTTATAACATACTTCCCAAATATGTCAAATGTGCCGTAGATTCAAGCACCTGTCAATTGACCACCTAGGCGGTAGTCACTACCCTAGTGCCCTTTAAACTATTTGAACAACCCGTAACATTATAACTTTTAGCATAATTTACAATTTGTAGTTTGATAATAGTAGAATTATAAAGAAAATCCCAAAAATGAATAGAAATGTAATTAAGAACACATATGCAATTCTAAACTAGATAGATACTCGATTCCAATTCTAGCTCACTGTGGATATCGATCCCAACCCAAAATTGGGTAAAAGCCATTGCGACCCTCTCTTGCTACTTATTAGTAGTGCAGAGTTGGCTGCGATCAGTTTTTTGCGCCGTTGCCGGGGAGCTAACGGTTTTGGCTATCTATTTAGTTAGATTTGTGTTTTGTTCTTCTTTCCTTCTTGTTACTAATTTGTGTGCGTGTCAATAATACAGGTACCGAAATGGCTTTAAATGCAAATGACCCTCTTGGAAATGTGAATGCGAGGGAGGAGGTAGATGACATTGGAGAGGAAGAGGTACCTCTTGTACCTCAAGGACAACGTAAAGGCCGACGGGCCAATGCAAATGACAACATTCCAGACCCTCCTCTGCCACCTCCAAGAGTGGCTCCAAGAGTTCTTCCCAACCAAGGCTATGCAAATGCTATTGTTCCGCCCCAGATTTGGGTGGGCAATTTTCAAATAACCAACGTGATGCTGACATTATTGGAGCAACGTGGGTATTTCACTAGTGCTCCCACTCAAAATGCATACAAACATCTCAAGGGGTTCGTGGATACCTGTTGGGGGAGCAAGCAAACCAACGTGTCCGAGGATGCACTTAGATTAAGGTTTTTCCCTTTCTCACTTAGGGGGAAAGCATTGGACTGGCTTGAGCGACTTCCCAACCATTCCATCACAACTTGGGATGAGTTGGCGGATAAGTTCATTGCCAAATTCTTTTCACCGGGACACATGGCAGCACTAAGGGATGAGATCTTAGCCTTCAAGCAGGAGCCTACCGAACCATTGCATGAAATTTGGGAGCGATACAGAACTATGGTGAAAGGATGCCCCAACAATGATATGACAGAGGCGATGATACAACAAACCTTCTATCGGGGCATCAATACAACAAATCAATGCATAGTGAACCAATTGGCTGGGGGTAATTTCATGAAGCTGCCTTATGATGAAGCATGTGAGATTCCTGATGAAATGGCTGACACATCCTCCGCTTGGCAAAGTAGAGCCAATGTGCCTCAGGGTGAACCCATGGTTACTCATTTGCATAAAGAACTACATGACCATAGACAGGCTATAGCAGAACTTACAACAACTATGAACCAATTGGCTAAGGCACAATTGCAACAAGTCCAAAATCCTCGCCAAGTGAATGCTATGGAGGGTGTTAACATGTTAGTGAACCAAAGAAGGCGAAGAGGTCAACAGAACCAAGGGAATTCGGATCAATTTGACAATGATGGTAATGGTTTTCAGGATGATGGCTATGATGAGCAAAATGAGGAGGTGCAATATGTGAATAATTACCAAGGCCAAAGAGGCAATTCTTCCAACCAACAACAACGATGGCGATCTCAGGGCAATTAGGGTAACCAACAACAAGGCAACAACAATTGGAACAATCAACATCAAGGGAACAACAATTGGGGAAATCAAAATAACAACCGCAAAAATCAAGGAAACTGGGCAACAACAACAATTGGGGTGGAAACAACCACAACCAAGGCGGGTGGAACAATAACCAAGGAAATCAGGGGCAAGGCTATCAAAGGCCCCCAATGTACGAACAACCGAAAAATCCACCTCCTTTTCCATCCCAGGGTCCTAGTTCATGCAACAATGAAATGGGTAGAATTGAAATGAAGTTCGAACATGATGAAAAAGAATGCGGATTCCGATGCGCAATTGGCTTCTCACAATACTTCAATTAGGAATTTGGAGGTTCAACTAGGTCAAATCTCTCAGTCCTTGAATACACGCCCTAAGGGTTCTCTACCAAGTGATACGGTAGTGAACCCAAAGGGAGGAAACAATCATGTTATGGCTGTGACAACTAGGAGTGGATAGGGCGGTGATGTGAATGCCTCCAAACAAATGCAAGTTTTGGGTGAAGAAGTTGAGTTGCAAAAAGATGAAGTTCCTTTGGTGGTTGAGAATGTAGTTGACGAAAATGTGAATGAAGAAGTGAGGATCAATATTCAAGATGTCGAGGTGGAAACACAAAGTGACGTGAGCCCGTCTAGGGAGCACGTAATTGACATGCCGGAGCCGGTTGTGCCAAAAGCCAAGGCACCTTTGCCTAGGCCACCTCCCCCTTATCCTCAGATGCTAGCCAAGCATAAAAGTGAGAATCAATTCAAAAAGTTCATTGACATGATGAAGAGCTTATCCATCAACGTGCCTTTGGTGGATGCTTTCGAGCAAATGCCTGGTTATGCTAAATTCATGAAAGATTTGGTTACAAAGAAAAGATCAATGGACTATGAAACTATCAAGATGACACACCAAGTTAGTGCTATAGTACATTCAATGGCTCCGAAATTAGAGGATCCCGGTGCTTTCACTATCCCCTGCACTATTGGTAGTGCAGACTTTGCCAAAGCTTTATGTGATCTAGGGTAAAGCATCAACTTAATGCCCTTCTCAGTTTTCAAGACTTTGGGTATTGGGCCTCCGAGGCCAACTTCCATGCGATTGCAAATGGCAAACCGATCTATGAAGAGGCCATTGGGTATTGTTGATGATGTGCTCGTCCGGGTGGACAAATTTATCCTGCCAGCTGATTTTGTCATCTTGGATTGTGAGGTAGATTATGAGGTCCTGATCATATTAGGGAGACCTTTCCTTGCTACGAGGAAGGCTCTAGTGGATGTGGAAGCAGGGGAACTCACTTTCAGGGTGGGTGATGAAAAGGTAGTCTTTCATGTGTGTAAGTCAATGAAGAAGCCCAATTGTACCGAAGTGTGCTCATTTGTGGATTTAGTCACGGCTGTGATAATTGATGATACCAGTGCAATGATCAATGATGAGGACCCTTTGGAGGCCGTATTGTTGAATTTGGATGTCAATGATGATGCGGGCCGAGTGGAGTGCGTGAATGCTTTACATGGAATGGGATCTTATTCTTATGAGCCTAGGAAACTTTCTTTGGATCTTGAAAATAGAAAGACTCCTCCAACAAAGCCTTCAATTGAGGAACCCCCGGTGTTGGAGTTGAAGCCATTACCTCCACACCTCAGGTATGAATTCTTGGGCTCTAATTCAACTTTACCAGTTATTCTTTCCTCTTGTCTTACTAACATGCAGGTTGACGCCACATTGGCGGTGCTCAAAAAGCAGAAAAAGGCAATTGGATAAACTCTAGCTGACATTCGGGGAATAAGCCCCGCATTCTGTATGCACAAGATTATTCTGGAGGATGATGCAAAACCCTCCTTGGAACATCAAAGGAGGCTCAATGAGGCAATGCAAGAAGTGGTGAAAAAAGAAGTGTTCAAGTGGCTAGATGTAGGCATGGTGTATCTAATATCTGACAGCTCATGGACTTCTCCAGTGCAATGTGTGCCGAAGAAGGGTGGTATGACCGTGGTGACCAATGCTAATAATGAACTTATTCCAACTCGGATGGTGACCGGATGGAGGGTGTGCATGGACTACTGCAAGCTGAACAAAGTGACCCGCAAGGATCACTTCCCATTGCCTTTCCTGGACCAGATACTAGATCGCCTTAGTGGGCATGCCTTCTATTGTTTCTTGGATGGTTATTTAGGGTACAATCATATTTTGATAGCTCCCGAGGATCAGGAGAAGACAACCTTTACTTGTCCATATGGCACCTTTGCTTTCTCTCAGATGCTCTTTGGGTTGTGCAATGCACCGACAACATTCCAACGGTGTATGATGGCCATTTTCACCGATATGGTGGAAGATATATCAGAGGTGTTCATGGATGACTTCAGTGTGGTTGGTCATTCATTTGAAGAGTGTTTGGAAAATTTGGATAGAGTGTTGGCCAGGTGTGAAGACACCAATATTGTGCTAAATTGGAAAAAATGCCACTTCATGGTAGAAGAGGGTATAGTGTTGGGCCATAAAATTTCAAAGCATGGGATTGAAGTAGACAAAGCCAAAATAGAGGTGATTTCAAGGCTTCCTCCCCCCACTTCTGTCAAGGGGGTGAGGAGTTTTCTTGGGCATGCAGGGTTCTACCGGTGATTTATCAAGGACTTTTCGAAGGTAGTGAATCCTCTTTGCAAGTTACTAGAAAAGGATACAAAGTTTGTGTTTGATGAGAGATGTATGCAAGCCTTTGAACTTCGAAAGAATAAGTTGACCACCACCCTGATCATTACCGTACCCAATTGGAGCTTGCCTTTCGAGCTCATGTGCGACACGAGTAATGTTGTGGTTGGGGCAGTTTTGGGTCAAAGAGTGAACAAAATGTTTCATCCAGTGTACTATGCGAGCAAGATTATGAACGAGGCTCAAAGGAACTACACGGTGACTGAGAAGGAATTGTTGGATATTTTGTTCGCCATGGAAAAATTTGGGCCATATCTTATGGGAGCCAAAGTCATAGTGCACACCGATCATGCAGCTCTTAGATATTTGATGACAAAGAAAGACTCCAAAGCTAGACTGATGCGATGG
>NW_017671248.1:36410-64689 GCF_001879085.1 Nicotiana attenuata
AGGATTGAGTTGATGCAGTGCAGGACATAATTGAGAAAATGCACAGGTCTCTGAAGTTGCCAGTGCGGCCGCACTACCATTTTGTGCGGACCACACTAGTAAAGGATGATGTGATGACTCTCTGAAGTTTTCCAGTGCGGCCGCACTACATTTTGTGCGGTCCACACTGGACCTCTGCGGCCGCTGTCCATTTTGTGCGAACACAGAGTGTTGCCTTCTCAAACCTTCACAAAACAGGGTAGTGCGGACCGTAGTCGATTTTGTGCGGTCCGCACTGGTAGGTGAGAATAGGCCCCAGGGGCGTTTCTATAAATAGTCTACGAGGGCCTCCTTTTACCCTTTTTGCAACTTTGATTCTCAGAAGCTCATAAACACTGTTCATCCTTGTTACTACTCGTAAATAACTACTTAGATCCATTATTCGTCATTTCGTCTCATAACTAGTAACATTATAATCCTCTTTACTTGTTTAATTTTGTTAATTTTGTTTAAATTGTTGTCTTCCTTGTTTTTCTTCCTTCTCTTTTCTTATTTTCTTTCATAGACCAAATTAGGGTAGTTAATCTTCTAATTAGAATGGACTTGATTAGTGAATACAATGGGTAACATGTAGGAACATGCATTAGGGTCAAAAATTGAGCTTAGAATCATAAATCTTGAAACCCTAATTTGGTGCCACAGCTGGGCACTCAGTGCGGACCGCGGTTGTATTTGTGCGGTCCGCAGTGCCCTTGCGTGGTCCGCACTACCATTCTGTGCGGACCGTACTGATGAATTCTGAGAAGCTGAACTTTGGGCAGTGCGACCGCACTACATTTTGTGCGGTCCGCACTGCCAAGATACAGAGGATGGGTTTCTAAACCCCACTCCTGTTCGGACCGTGGTTGATTTTGTGCGGTCCGCACTGGCCCCTGTGTGGCCACACACTATTTTGTGCTGTCCGCACTGGGCAACTTCTGCAACCTGTCTGCAACTTTTCTTCCCTGCTTCTGCAACATTGTTCTTAACTGATTACATTGATACTAACAAGTTGATTGAACTATGATTGCAGACAATGGTGAGACAACAAGGAAAAAGCTCAGAACAATCGTGTAGAGGTGAATCCTCCTGGGGAGGGAAGAAGATATTGATCAAACTCACTCCCCAAGTTCGGGAAAACATTAAGAAGACAAGAAAGTTGATCAAAGCTGCTGACAGAGCTGCTTCACATTCCTCGGGGAGTGAGTATGAGCCCTCCCGGGACATTTCTTCAGACTCTGTTCCAGAATATGTTGAAGACTGGCTGGAGAGATTTAGGCTAAGAGACACTCCTCCACCATCACCCACTGCCCAAGCACCAACAAATGTGATTTCTGAGTTGTCTGAGGGCTCAGCAGCAGGTAGCGGGGAATACTCCACCTCTCCCACAACTTCTTTATCCGGAGAGGGTGGAAGAGGAGATGAGGAGGAAGTAGAGGGAGATGAGGCAGTGGCAGAAGGAGGAGAGCCAAGGGTTGGGGGTGTTGATAGAACGAGGAAGCCGGAGGTTTGGCGAGATAGATTCGTGAGTGAGGTGGCGTACCACAAATTTCGGGAGTGGTGGCCGGTGAGAAAGTTGATTCCGGAGAAGAGCTTCATTGATAGAGACCTACTACCCCACAACCCCAATGTGCAGAGACAGTTTAGGACTAAAGTGGTCAAGGAGTTTTATTTCAATGTAGCCCACATCAAAAAGGGCTCCAAAGTGACCAAGGTTCGGAATCTGAATGTGTTATTTGAAGGGAAGTATCTCAACAAATACCTTGGCTTCAATAAGGAGGACGAGACCTTATACATGGCAAAGATGGCAATGGGTGAAGAGGATCGTCCATGGTTGGCACAATACCTGGCAATCCCAGGTACCACCCCGGACTGGTTGACTGCTGGAGTCTGTATTCTGAGACGGAGTCTGAACTTTGAGGTACGGGGGTGGGAGACTTTTATTTGCAGCCGGTTGGACCCTACCACTCATGACAACTCCCTACCTCTCCACCGAGCTGTGATTGTTGCTTCTATTATGGCGGGGTACCCCATAAATCTGGGAAATGTGATGTCCCGGATTATCACTATAGTGGGTGTGGAGCATGACCGAAACTATCCTTTCCCCAGCACCCTCACTATGTACTTCTGGGAGTTGAAAGTGGACAAGAAGCCCTTCGATGTTAAAGTCAAAGCAAAGGCCCCTTTTTCTGGTACAGCATGCAGGGGGATGTAAACCCCAAGAGAAGAGCTTTAAGGGTACATCTACAACTACAATTGGCCAGTTTGAAGAGCCAGTTGTGGTAGTGGCTCCTGTTAAGCCTACCTCCACTTCAATAGATATCCCTCCCGATCCTTCCACATCCACAGCCACTCCTGCCGGTCCATCCACATCAGCAGGCCCGGAGGTTCCATCTTCCTGGGCCCATCCTATTACTGCTCACCGACTGAGCCAGATGCTTTTTAACATAAATAACTGGATGCAGACTGCCTTATCCAAGTTGTCCTCACTTACCACTGTGGTAGAGGCTTAGTCGGCACCTCCAGCCCCGCAGGTTCCACAGTCGATAGAGGATGCGCTCAAGGAGATACTTGACAACCAGAAGAAGATCCTCGACACTCAGGCAGTGCTCTCCAAGGTAGTTGATTCACATAGCAAGGCTCTCAAAAAGCTTGCTCGGGAGCACAAGAAGCTGAGGAAGACACGGGCCTCCAAAGAGTCCGTGAAGGAATTGAGAGCAGATGTAGACAGACTGAAGGCAGATAACCTACCTTTAGATTTATTGCTCCAGGACCCAGCCCCAGCAGTTCACCCAGAGCCGGAGCAGTCTCAGAGGCCTCCCAAGAGGAGGAGGATGATTCCGAGAGCTGACGATGCTATCATCCAGTTGGCGGACCCACTAGAGACATCCTCCAGTCAGCCACAGGATGTACCGGTTCCATAGCCTGTCCAGGTCCAGGCCCAGGTCCCAGTAGCAGGAGGCCACAGGGGACCAGTCTGAGGTTCCCGAGCACACAGAGGACCCAGAGACCACACATGACACTATGCAGACAAACGGGCCTTACGGAGTCTTCTATATCCTTTCCCTCTTATCTTTTGATGCTTTATTAAGACTAGTTGGCATTGGGGACAATGCCAGCTTTCATTTGAGGGGGTAGGCCCTACTATTCATTTGGATGATTGTATATATATATTTGATACATTTTTATGCTTTCTTTATCTTTTTATCTTTGGTCTATATATAATTTTTATATTTTGTTACATTTATCGCATTTTTGTTTCACTTTGGGTCTGTATATAAAGTTATATTACATTGTATATATTTATCCCATCCATTGTATATTCAAATCCCCTCTTGTACATATTCACTCTATTTTCCGCAAAATTTTTCATTTTTAGCTTCTTGTTTGTGATTCGTAGCTTTTCGTTTTTGAAGTTTGCAATAAGCTTTTGGTTTTCTTAATGCGACGGTTCTTTCCAAAGGTGGAGTGTTGTGTGAACCAGATGGCTCTTCCCAATGATGGATGGCGTGACAACCTTCTTAAGGGTTTGAGTCCGTTTTTCTTTTTGTTTTTAATAGTAGTAGTTAAGGGTGCCTCAAGCAAAGCTTCACTTGGCCTAGCACATTTGCCTTTGATCTTATGGTCAAAAACAAATTATTGTGTTTAGGATGGTGAAAGTCGTGACCTTGAGACTCTTGTGTTGGCCGATAATCATCAAGTGATTTTTCGGGACCATTGTGTGCTCAAATCGTATCTAAGGTCGTTGTGGGCTCCCGACTCTAGGTCTTTAGCAATCCCTTAGCTTGTGTGGTGAGTAATTGAATTGCAAGTCCCAGTCCCGAGCCATTGGTCTAGAACTTGCCCTGAATGTTTGTTGAGGCGAAATCATAAGTGAATTTTAACTTGAGACATGATTATAGGCTCTCCTTGGTCCAAATGATAGTTTGAACAATTCCATAGCCTACCAATGATAAGATCCCTAGTTAACTCTTTTGAGCCTTAAACCATTTTCTTTCAAAAACCATGATACAAGCCTATACCCGTTCTAAAAGATACACTCTCTTGGCACCCAATCTTTCCTTTAGCACATGGCAAAAGTATAAGTTTGGGGGGAGAGACGAGGATTGCAACAAAGTGGTAAAAAGGCGCAAAAATGAAGAAAAGGAAAGGCAATGAAAAAGAAAGAAAAGCAAAAAGACAAAAAAGAATGTTCAATGTGAAAAAGAATAAAAAGGGATTCAAGAAAAGCAAAGAATGAAAGGTGTAGAAACTTGAAAAAGGAGAAAATGTGTGAAATGCCTAAGAAAGAGTGACAGTGTGTCTCTCTAACCCCTTAGAAAGAAGTGAAAATGATTCAAAGGGTCAAGTGAATGGATGCCAAATGAATCAAAAGAAGTTCTTAAGGGAAGATGGAACCCACTTAGACCAAAACATTCCCTACCCTAAACCAAAAGCCTTCACAATGTCTCCACAAAAGCCCTATATGATCTTGAGAATGAAGCTTACATTAGTGGATACTCACATAAGGGGCAAGCATATGGTGCCTAGAGTCGGACTTGTGACTTTTGCTTGAGAGAGATGAGTGAATTCCCATTAACCTCGTTTTGTGTGCCACTATTCTAAAGGTGAGGTTTGCTTAGGGTGAGTTGAAGATGTGTGAGTTTGGGTTCCACAATGACCAAAGTAATTGAAAGAGTTCTTTGATGTGTTGAGTCAACTCTTGATGCTCTTGTGTCACACTTAAACCATGATTTTTCAAAGAGTGAATGTTATTAATGATTCATTTCTATTGAGGGCAATTGTTAGTCCCAATTGATGCTAGTTGAGGTCACTTTAGCACGGCTGAAATTTTTCTTGGAAATTCACTTAAGGGGTGGGTCTTATTTTGTTTGCTTGAGGACAAGAAAAAGCTTAAGTTTGGCGGAGTTGATAATTAGAGATTTTGACGCATTTTATACACCTTCTTGCTTATGCTTTGATCAAATATATATTCATACAAAATAGTCCCAAAAGGCTCACAAGTTGTGCTTGATTGCAGGTTTGATCAACAAAGTGACAAAATGTCAAAGATCGGCTCAAAAGGAGTGAAACTTGCACAAGTGCCAAAGACAAGTCAAGTTCAGTCAAAAAAGGCCCAGTACGGCCGCACACCACTTTGTGCGGTCCGCACTGGAGATTCAGAGAACTGTTATTTCAAGCATCAAGGCAGTACGGCCGCACTAGGTTTTGTGCGGTCTGCACTGAAGGCAATGCGGCCGCACTACCATTCTGTGCGGTTCGCAGAGCCAAGGTTCAGAAAAGATGAAGAATGAAATTTTGAAGCCTGTGCGGTCCGCAGTCCATTCTGTACGGACGACACTAGAAGCCTCCGCGGCCGCAGTCCATTCTGTGCGGTCAGTGGAACCCAGGTTCAGAGAGCAAGAATTTTGAAGTCAAGAGCCCAGTGCGGACCGCAGTCCATTTTGTGCGGTCCGCACTAACCCCGCAGGGGCAATTTTATCCAGATTTTTCAGCTTAGTATAAATAGATTCTTTTTCCATTTTTAGGGTATCAGATATTGTATTATATAAGCTGCGCTCGTGGGTCAATTTTTCTTAGCCATTTTGGCCATTTTTACTTACTTTTCATCATTGAATCTTTGTATTTAGCTTAGCAATTACTTAATATGTGTTTATCTTCTTCTATTTCTTGCTTGTCTTCTTTGAATTTGAGTAGCTAGACCCCATAGCTAGGGTTGTGGCTCAACCCTAGTGTGGTAATTGATGGGTCTTGTAATTTAGGGCTAAACTGACTATGGGTGTTTGTTATTTGGGCCAATTTCATGGTTAATTTCTGAACTAGTGGTTGCAAACACTAGTTTGTGTTGAGTTGACTTGAGCTCCTCTTGAGAAAGAGAGCCTGTCTCCGAAATTGGTCCAACAATGAATTTGGGCGTACTCAAGAGATTGATAGCCCCAATTAAAGGGTTAAACCTCGAGAGAGTAATACCCAAATTGAACCCTAAGTTGCTTGTGCAAAATTGAATACCCAATTGGTCTTGAGAAAGCCAATTCGGGCAAAATCACTTGAACCACCGAGAGGTGTAGAGTTGGTAAATTCGTGCAACGGTTATAACATACTCCCCAAATATGTCAAATGTGCCTTAGATTCAAGTACCCGTCAATTTACCACCTAGGCGGTAGTTACTACCCTAGTGCCCTTCAAACTATTTGAACAACCCGTAGCATTATAACTTTTAGCATAATTTACAATTTGTAGTTTGATAATAGTAGAATTATAAAGAAAATCCCAAAGATGAATAGAAGTGTAATTAAGAACACATACGCAATTCTGAACTAGATAGATACTCGATTCTAATTCTAGCTCTCTGTGGATATCGATCCCGACCCAAAATCGGGTAAAAGCTATTGCGACCCTCTCTTGCTACTTATTAGTAGTGCGGAGTTGGCTGTGATCAATCATCCAGGAAAGGCTAATGTAGAGGTCGATGCTTTGAGTAGGAAGTCAGCCAATATGGGCATCTTGTATATATTCCGGTCGGTGAGAGACTGCTTGCTTTGGATGTTCAGGCTTTAGCCAATCAGTTCGTGAGGTTGGATGTTTCTGAGCCCAGCCGTATGTTAGCTTGCATAGTCACTTGTTCTACATTATTTGAGCGCATCCGAGATCAGCAGTATGATGATCCTCATTTGCTTGTCCTTAGGGACACAGTGCGGCACGGAGGTGCCAAGCAGGTTATAATCGGAGATGATGGAGTTTTGAGGATGCAGGGTCGAGTTTGTGTGCCTAATATGGATGGACTTCGTGAGTTGATTATAGATGAGGCCCATAGTTCCCGGTATTCTATTCATCTGGGCGCCGCTAAGATGTATCAGGTCTTGCGGCAGCATTATTGGTGGAGGAGAATGAAGAAGGACATTGTTGCCTATGTAGCTCGGTGTTTGAATTGTTAGCAGGTAAAGTACGAGCATCAGAGACCTGGTTGTTTATTCCAGAAGATTGAGATTCCTGAGTGGAAGTCGGAGCATATCACTATGGACTTCGTTGTTGGACTCCCACGGACTCAGCGGAAGTTCGACGCAGTGTGGATTATTGTTGATAGGCTGACTAAGTCAGCGCATTTCATTCCTGTGGCAGTTTCCTATTCTTCTAAGCGGTTGGCAGAGATTTATATCCGGGAGATTGTTCGTCTTCATGGTGTGCCCGTGTCTATTATTTCTGACCGAGGTACGCAATTTACCTCGCATTTCTGGAGAGCAGTTTAGCGTGAGTTGGACACACGAGTCGAGTTGAGCACAACATTTCATCCTCAGACGGACGGACAGTCCGAGCGTACCATTCAGATTTTGGAGGATATACTCCGAGCATGTGTTATTGACTTTGGAGGTTCGTGGGATCAGTTCTTTCCATGCAGAGTTTGCCTACAACAACAGTTACCAGTCGAGCATCCAAATGGCTCCCTATGAGACTTTATATGGTAGGCGGTGTCGGTTGCCGGTTGGATGGTTTGAGCCGGGAGAGGCTCGGTTATTGGGTACAGATCTAGTACAGGATGCCCTGGATAAGGTTAAGATCATTCAGGATAGGCTTCGTACAACTCAGTCATGGCAAAAGAGTTATACCGACCGCAAGGTTTGTGATGTGGCATTCATGGTCGGAGAGAGGGTGTTGCTTCGGGCGTCTCCCATGAAGGGTGTGATGAGACTTGGGAAGAAGGGCAAGATAAGCCCTAGATTCATTGGTCCTTTTGAGATTCTTGATCGAGTGGGAGAGGTGGCCTACAGACTTGTGTTGCCGCCGAGTTTATCAGCTATGCACCCAGTGTTTTATGTGTCCATGCTTCAGAAGTATCATCGCGATCCATCCCACATGTTATACTTTAGCACTGTCTAGTTTGACAAGGACTTGACCTATGAGGAGGAGCCGATAGCTATTCTAGACCGGCAGGTTCGTCAGTTGAGATCGAAGAATTTCCCTTCAACTCGTGTGCAGTGGAGAGGTCAGCCTATTAAGGCAGCGACCTGGGAGTCCGAGTCCGATATGCGAAGCCGTTATCCTCACCTTTTCACTGACTCAGGTACTTTTCTATGTCCGTTCGAGGACGAACGGTTGTTTTAGAGGTGGAGAATGTGATGACCCTAAAGGTCATCTTTTGTTTTAGACGTCAAATCTGCATCCTGAGGCCTTCAAAACTTCTTTTTGTCTCACCTCGTATTGCGTGTGCAGTCCAGGCCCGTTTCCGGAAAGCTTTTATGTGAAATTTAAGAAAAATAATGTAATTGGCCAATTTCGTCAACATTGGACCCGTAATTTGATCAACATTCTTGGAAAAAGGACCTAGACCCGTAATTTGATGGTCCCGTAAGGTCCGTAGTAAAATATGGGACTTGCGCGTATGCCCGGAATCGAATTCCGAGGCCCTAAGCCCGAGAAAATTTTTTAAAGAAAATTGTTTGCTGGAAAATATAAAGGCTTCTAGAAGTGAATTGATGCATTTTCTTGATGGTATCGGGCCCGTATCTTGGTTCCGGAGCCCGGTACAAGTTTAAAATAATAATTAAGTTGAATCTGTGAAATTTGGTAAGAATTGGAAGTGGTTTGGTATAAAACGAACCTATAGTTGAGAAAATAGAAATTTTAATGTTCTTGAGTGATTTCATGAATTTGAGGTTTAATTCGTATTTGTTGATGTCATTTTAATGATTTGATCGCACGAGCAAGTCCATATGATGTTTATAGACTTGCGTGCATGATTGGTTTGGATCCCCGAGAGCTCGGGTGAGTTTTGGATAGGCCACGGAGTGAATTTGGACTTAGGAAAATTGCTGGTATGTTGCACCTGTGTAATAGGCCCCTGATCGCGCAATTACGAGATCAGGCCTCGCAAATGCGAGGTGCTCAGGTTTGGGAAATGCGACCCCAGTGTCGCAAATGCGAACCAAGCCTGGGCAAGCCCTCTTCACAAATGCGAGCACTAGGTGGGAATTGCGAAGCTTGACTATCGCAAATGTGATGCTTTCCTTCGCAATTGCGAAGATGACAGGATTCCAAAGGGATTCGCAATTGCGAACCCTGGTTGCAATTGCGACATCTGAGACCTGCAAAATGAGATTTTTGACGGGATTTCATCCATTTTTCAAACTCTTTAAAACCCTAAACTCTCTTGGGCGATTTTCCAAAGAAAAATTCTCCTCCAAATCATTAGTAAGTAATTTCTAACTTACTTTCTTCAATCTATAACATCTTTTTACATGATTTTATTTCAAAATCAAGGGTTTTACATGGGAAATTGGGTGTTTTTGGGTAGAAGTTAGAATTTTTAAATTTTGGGGATTTGGACCTCAATTTGAGATCTAATTTCAAAACTAATTACATATTTGAGTTCATGAGTGAATGGGCGATCGGGTTTTGGTTCGAACTTCGGGTTTTGACCAAGCGGGCTCGGGGTCAATTTTTGACTTTTTGGGGAAAACAATGAGAAACCTATTTTCATGCATTAGAATTAGTTTATTTAGCATATATTAATGTTATTAAGTTCATTGTGACTAGATACAAGCGAATTGGAAGTGGAACCGAGGGGTAAAACGGTAGTTGAGGCTTACTTTGTCTGTGGAATCAAGGTAAGTATTTTGCTAACCTTAGCTTGAGGGAATAGGAGTTGTGGTCAATTTGCTATGTGTTTGTATCGAGTACGACGTATAGGTGTGGTGGCGAGTATCTATACGTTGGTGTCAAGCATGCCCGTGAGTCTTATATCATGATTGTTGTGACTCTATTATGTATCGATCATGCTCAAATTGATGACTATTAATGTTGAACAAAGCTTATGAAAGTTTCTTGGTAATTGATTGTTGTTGAGAATTGGCACAAGTTGAGTTTCATTTTTGTAAATTAATTGTTGAAAACGAGATTGGCTATAGTAGATTCCCTTGCCGGGATATTTTGTTGATATTGTTGATTCCCTTGCCGGGACATATTGTTTTCTATTGTTTGGGTGAAGAAGAGTGTAAAGCACGAAGGGTGATGCCATGCATGTTATTGTGAGAGAGTATAAAGCAAGAAGGGTGATGCCGTGCACGATATTATGAGTGTTAATGCACGAAGGGTGATGTCGTGCCATGATTTGAGAGTTAATGCACGAAGGGTGATGCCTTGCCGATATTGTGAGGTATAATGCACGAAGGGTGATGTCGTTCCATGATTATGTGAGCTAATGCACGAAGGGTGATGCCGTGCCGTTTATGATGTTTCGTATGGTGAGGACGAGAGTAAAAGCACGAAGGGTGATGCCGTGCACGTGTTACCATTTCATTACTTTGATATACTTAGATATGAGGTTCATTATGCTCCTTATTAATGCTTCTTTACTGGCTTATTGTTAGAATCTGCTGTTCCCCCGCAGCATGCCCCCTTCCCACTTGATTCTATTGATTTCTGTTACTATGTTTCTGTTTGTACATGATATAACTGCACATGTATATATTTGATTGTCGTGTCCTAGCTTCGTCACTACTTCGCCGAGGTTAGACTCGAAACTTACTCAGTACATGGGGTCGGTTGTACTGATACTATACTCTGCACTCTTTTGTGTAGATTTCGGTACTGGACCCGGTGAGTAGCTGAGGTAGCTGCCTTCAGTCCAGGGAGACCAAGGTAGATCTGTTGGCGTCCGCAGCCCCTAGAGTCCCCCTTCCCTGCTTTAGTTTTTCTGCTGTCTCTTCCATTCTGAAAACAATTGTATTTTTCTTTCCAGACCAATGGTTGTAGTAAAAATCATAGATGTTCGTGATATTGTGACACCAGATTCATGGGTAGACTTGTATTGGTTTATTTGATTATGCTATAACTCTTTCGCACTTATAATCTGTTTAACTTTAGTTTTGGCTTATATCTATTGGTTTGAATGTTAAACGTGTAGAACCTTAATAGNCTTAGGAAAATTGCTGGTATGTTGCACCTGTGTAATAGGCCCCTGATCGCGCAATTACGAGATCAGGCCTCGCAAATGCGAGGTGCTCAGGTTTGGGAAATGCGACCCCAGTGTCGCAAATGCGAACCAAGCCTGGGCAAGCCCTCTTCACAAATGCGAGCACTAGGTGGGAATTGCGAAGCTTGACTATCGCAAATGTGATGCTTTCCTTCGCAATTGCGAAGATGACAGGATTCCAAAGGGATTCGCAATTGCGAACCCTGGTTGCAATTGCGACATCTGAGACCTGCAAAATGAGATTTTTGACGGGATTTCATCCATTTTTCAAACTCTTTAAAACCCTAAACTCTCTTGGGTGATTTTTCAAAGAAAAATTCTCCTCCAAATCATTAGTAAGTAATTTCTAACTTACTTTCTTCAATCTATAACATCTTTTTACATGATTTTATTTCAAAATCAAGGGTTTTACATGGGAAATTGGGTGTTTTTGGGTAGAAGTTAGAATTTTTAAATTTTGGGGATTTGGACCTCAATTTGAGATCTAATTTCAAAACTAATTACATATTTGAGTTCATGAGTGAATGGGCGATCGGGTTTTGGTTCGAACTTCGGATTTTGACCAAGCGGGCTCGGGCTCAATTTTTGACTTTTTGGGGAAAACAATGAGAAACCTATTTTCATGCATTAGAATTAGTTTATTTAGCATATATTAATGTTATTAAGTTCATTGTGACTAGATACAAGCGAATTGGAAGTGGAACCGAGGGGTAAAGCGGTAGTTGAGGCTTACTTTGTCTGTGGAATCAAGGTAAGTATTTTGCTAACCTTAGCTTGAGGGAATAGGAGTTGTGGTCAATTTGCTATGTGTTTGTATCGAGTACGACGTATAGGTGTGGTGGCGAGGATCTATACGTTGGTGTCAAGCATGCCCGTGAGTCTTATATCATGATTGTTGTGACTCTATTATGTATCGATCACGCTCAAATTGATGACTATTAATGTTGAACAAAGCTTATGAAAGTTTCTTGGTAATTGATTGTTGTTGAGAATTGGCACAAGTTGAGTTTCATTTTTGTAAATTAATTGTTGAAAACGAGATTGGCTATAGTAGATTCCCTTGCCGGGATATTTTGTTGATATTGTTGATTCCCTTGCCGGGACATATTGTTTTCTATTATTTGGGTGAAGAAGAGTGTAAAGCACGAAGGGTGATGCCATGCATGTTATTGTGAGAAAGTATAAAGCAGGAAGGGTGATGCCGTGCACGATATTATGAGTGTTAATGCACGAAGGGTGATGTCGTGCCATGATTTGAGAGTTAATGCACGAAGGGTGATGCCGTGCCGATATTGTGAGGTATAATGCACGAAGGGTGATGCCGTGCCGTTTATGATGTTTCGTATGGTGAGGACGAGAGTAAAAGCACGAAGGGTGATGCCGTGCACGTGTTACCATTTCATTACTTTGATATACTTAGATATGAGGTTCATTATGCTCCTTATTAATGCTTCTTTACTGGCTTATTGTTAGAATCTGCTGTTCCCCCGCAGCATGCCCCCTTCCCACTTGATCCTATTGATTTCTGTTACTATGTTTCTGTTTGTACATGATATAACTGCACATGTATATATTTGATTGTCGTGTCCTAGCTTCGTCACTACTTCGCCGAGGTTAGACTCGAAACTTACTCAGTACATGGGGTCGGTTGTACTGATACTACACTCTGCACTCTTTTGTGTAGATTTCGGTACTGGACCCGATGAGTAGCTGAGGTAGCTGCCTTCAGTCCAGGGAGACCAAGGTAGATCTGTTGGCGTCCGCAGCCCCTAGAGTCCCCTTCCCTGCTTTAGTTTTTCTGCTGTCTCTTCCATTCTGAAAACAATTGTATTTTTCTTTCCAGACCAATGGTTGTAGTAAAAATCATAGATGTTCGTGATATTGTGACACCAGATTCATGGGTAGACTTGTATTGGTTTATTTGATTATGCTATAACTCTTTCGCACTTATAATCTGTTTAACTTTAGTTTTGGCTTATATCTATTGGTTTGAATGTTAAACGTGTAGAACCTTAATAGTTGGCTTGCCTAGATTTCACGAGTAGGCGCCATCACAACTCCTAAGGTGGGAAATCCGGGTCGTGACAGGATATAATGCATATATCAAAATTGCTTCTTCTTCCCAAAAGAAAAAGGTGACGATATAAATTTTCACGTCATCGACGTGGACTTTATAAAGGTAATGATATAATGCATATATCATTTTAATTAATTACATTAATTGATTCTTCTATATAATTTTTTTTGAGAGAAGTAAAATTCCTTCTTATTTATGGACCTACATTTATTTTCAATTTCCATATGTGCAACTGTTATATGTGATTAAGAAAATTACTGGGATATTACCTTGCATTTTCTTTGTAACATCATATATCGGCTTGTACTTTTAGCTATACCTTGTGTACATATTACAATAGTTGATTCTTCTATATAAACAATTTGAGAAAAGTACCATTCTTTCTCATTTATGGACCTTCATTTGTTGTCACGTCTATTTGCGCGAAGCAAAATAGGATCGTAGTATTGCTTTTGATTAGTGCAATTGTTGTCTGTGACTTAGAAAACTACCCGGATATTGCCCTGTGTTTTTGTTGTAGCTTCATTGTGATGACCCGAAAGGTCATCTTATATTTTAGAATCCAATTCTGCACTTTTAACCTTTAAACATCTCATTCTATCCCTTTTCGATTCGCGTGCACAGTCCGGGCGTATTTCCGGAAAGAATTTATGTTAAAAGTTGATAAAAATATCAAATTTTTGCCTGAAAAGTTAAATTTAGTTGACTTCGGTCAACATTTTGAGACAATGGACCCGGATCTGTATTTAATGGTCCTGGTTGGTCCGTATCAAAATATAGGACCTGGGCGTATGCCCGGAATCGAATTCCGAGGTCCCTAGCTCGAGATATGAAATTTTCATGAAAAATTGAAAGTTTGAAAATTTAATGGTTTTTAAGAATTGATTGAAATTTAATATTGTTGATACTAGGTCTGTATTTTGGTTCTGAAGCCGGGCACATGCCATTATAATATTTAAGACTTGTCTATGAAATTTGATGAGAAACGGAGTTAGTTTGACGTGATTCGCACGTCCGGTTGTGAAACTGGAAATTTTAATGCTTTCTTGAAAATTTTATTTCATTTGGTGTTCAATTCGTAGTTCTAAGTGTTATTTTGGCGATTTGACCGCGTGAGCAAGTTCGTATGATATTTTAGAACTTGTGGCATGTTTAGTTTGGAGCCCCGAGGGCTCGGGTGAGTTTTGGATAGGCTACGAGTGTTTTGAACTTAGGAAAAATGTGGTTTTTGGCTTCAACTGTCATCTAGTGTTTTCTTCTACGCATTCGCGAAGGTACTCTAGCGAATGCGACGAGTAAAACAGGGCAGGGTGATTTTTCTTCTACGCGAACGCGGTAGCTAGGTTGCGAACGCAAAGTAATGGGGGAGCTTACCCTTCGCGAACGTGGCCAGCTTCTTGCAAACGCGAAGCTTGAGGGACCTAGGGAGGGGGGCATTCGTTCTTCTACGCGAACACGAAGGCAAGGGGGAGCAGCTTTCACAAACGCGGAGGAGGCTCGCGATCGCGAAAGCCATTAAGGCGTAGCTCTTCTCGAACAGTGTTCACGCTAACGTGACAGTGTTCAAGCGAACACGATGAACACTATCGCCCAACTATCATTACAGGGTTAAGGCATTCTTTCAAATTTTCAAAAGCTAGAAAGCCTAGAGACGATTCTTCCAAGATATTTTCTTCCCAAAATTGTTGGTTAGTGATTCTAACCTACTTTCTTTCAATTACCCATTACATTTCATGAATTTTCAACCTAAAATCTAGGAATTTCATGGTGGAAATTGGGACAATTTTTAATTATGCGGGTAATTGGTTAATTACCGGGTAACAGAACATTACCTAATTACCTAATAAGTGGATAAAGATTAAATATCTCACCCCAACCCCACGTGGCAGCTAGCCATGTTATAAAGAAATGACTAATAGTCATTCCTTGCTAAGGTGTCATGAAGTTACAATATGTTTCATTTCCAAGACTTTGCCTAATCAAAGTCTTTCAATTAAAGACCAAAACAAACCATGCAATTTCATTCCAAAAGGTTTCAAAACTTAGACAGAAACGTTAGGCCTTTTTTAAAACTCTTTCAAGTTTCATTCCTAAAGACTTGAAACCAGCATATACATATTTCATTAAGCAACTTGATTTCCTACACGTTCCAACAAAATTTAGCAAACGTAAAATTTTGCGGTTCTAAGGGAGTACGGTGTGACCTTTTCCAAAAACATCATACAGATTTTTTCCTATTCCAGGTTTATTAAGGTTAAACTCTTCCTTCATTTTTGCATGATCTTATCATTACACAAGTTTGATAACGAGGCATAAAAAAAATTTCATATCCCGAAATGTACGTATATTTTACTAGTCTCGCAAATTACGTATATTTTCCTAGTTTTGTAAGTTACAATATTCTCCGTATCAGGACTTCATATTTAATTGCGTATTTCTTCTTCCAGTCAAGGGAGCAGAGAGTTTATACATACAGTATTAAATTATTTTCATTACCATCGAGCTATAATCGATGGGCAGGCCCCTACTGGGCAACCTCTGATCAGATGGTAAGTTATATACCGATCCTACTGTGGCCGAGTACCTATGAGCGCGTTCAGCTGGTCAAGATATAGAGCCTTTTATGGCCGAGCGCCTATGAGTGAGCCTACTACGGCAGAGCAGTTATATATATTACCGAGCCTTATAAGGCCGGACAACTATTTTACTTATTATATTGAGAGAATAGAGTCAGTATCTGCAGGTGAGCATATCTTCAGATTATCTTTGACCCCCAGTTGTTTTCAATTATTATATTATCAATTCAGTTTCAGCTTTCAGTATATTGCCTTACATACTCGGTACATTGTTTCGTACTGACGTCCCTTTTTGGGGTTGCTGCATTTCATGCGTGCATGTTCAAACAGACAGATGGGTAGACCTCCTCAGTAGGTATTTGCCTGAGTTCAGCTTTATCGGTAAGCTCCCCGTCCTTCGAAGTTGCCGGATCTAGAAGTTTTGTGTACATCTTTTGTATATATGTAGATAGGATATAGGTAGGTCGGGGCCCTGTTCCGATCACAGTACATCTATCAGTAGAGGCTTGTAGACATATCCTGTCAGTTAGTGCAGTATGTTGGGCTTGTAGGCCCTATATGTATATTTTGTTGGCTTGTTAGTTGTAGTAATTATGACGGCCTTGCCGGCCTAGCTTTATGTTGACATTTAGTTAGCGTTAGTCTTTATTCAGTTTTATATTTTGCATCGCATATTATCTTGTAATGTGGCCCATGGCCAAAGTATGACATTACATGTTCAGAGACTCTTAGTCGCAAGTGATACCCAACGATAGGTGAGGCACTGGGTGCCGGTCTCGCCCCCAGGCTCAAGGAGTCACAAAAGTGGTATCAGAGCAGTTCTGTCCTAGGGGAGTCTACAAGTCGTGTCTAGTAGGGTCTTTTGGATAGATATGTGGTGCACCACATTATATAAGTACGGGACTATAGGGCATTTAGGAGTTGGTTACCCTTCTTTTAAATTTAAATCGTGTTGTAGCACTGAGTTATAGGAAATTTGAGTTAAACTTACGTGTTGACGTTTGCATGCAGAGATGACGGTAACTAGGAAGACTACATCTAGCCAGAGGAGAGAAACAACAGTAGGTGAGGGGACTACCAGGGTACCCCCAGCGGATTGGGCCCAATCAGTGTCGCGGGGAGAGACCCCTACCCAGCCATTACCGGCTCCTCCGCCACCTGAGGAGATTCCTAGGGAGACCGCACATCCAGTTCCCCCTCTGCTTCCATCAGATCAACACTTAAGGAGTGCGGTGCATTTGTTGGCATAGTTGGTAGCTACCCAACAACAAACTAGGGCATCCGCTAGTACAGGACCTTACGAGGGATTTGGGAGTTCAAAGGTCCGAGAATTTATTTCTTTGAGTCCTCCAGAGTTCGCGGGGACAAATCAGAGGGTGGACCCGCAGGATTTTATAGATCAGCTTCACAGGATCTTTCGGGTTATGCATGCCACGGAAAAAGAGGCAGTTGAGCTAGCAGCTTTTCGGCTCCGAGATATAGCCATCCTTTGGTATGAGGGATGGGAAAGGTCCAGGGGACGTGATGTACCTCCAGCTAATTGGGAGAATTTTTCAGATGCCTTCCTTGACTAGTACTTACCGCGAGAGAGCCGACAGGCCCGAGTCGATCAGTTTCTAGCCCTCAAGCAGGGCAATATGAGTGTTCGAGAGTATAGTCTCCTTTTTGACTCATTGGTAACATATGCACCATCCATAGTTGCTACTATGCGGGACAGGGTCAACAGGTTTATAGCAAGGTTGGCCCTAGAGTTGACCGAGGCATGTGCCACCGCTACATTGCAGGATAGTAAGGATATCACCCGAATTTAGGCATTTACCTAGAATATAGAAAGGGGTAGGTATCGCCAGCAGGGTACGGAGAGGGATGAATCAGGGCAGCAGAAGAGGATGATATTTGCCAGATCTCAGGAATAGTCTCAGGGTAGTTATAGGCCCCAGTACTTCGAACGTCCACCTAGACCTCCGCCACCTCAGTCACAAGGTTATAGGTATGATCGTTATACTCAGTCAGGACCAAGTGAGAGCTCCCAAGCATCAATTTTGCAGCGACAACCAAGTTCGGGGCAGACATGGCCATTTCCGTCGCAGTGTGCCATCTGCGGTAAAGGACACTTGGGCCAATGCTGAGCCGGTTCCGATGCTTGCTATACATGTGGACGTCCGGGGCATATGATGCGAGATTGCCAAATAGAGATTCTGGGGGTATGGCGCAACCAGCAAATTCAGAAACAGGATCAGCTATGTCCGTGCATCCTTCAGGGCGCGAGTCTCAGTCTTCGGCTGGTAGAGGTCGAGGCAGAGGTAGAGGGTCCAGTTCAGGTGGTAACCAGAATCGTATATATACGCTAGCGGGCCGACAAGACCAAGAGTACTCACCAGACGTTGTGACAGGTATGTTGACCATTTGTTCCCACAATGTTTATGCCCTGATAGACCAAGGATCTACTTTATCATGTATTATCCCATTTGTCGCGAGGAAATTTGGTATAGTGCCTGGAATACTAAGTGATCCTTTGCAGTATCTACACCGATCAGAGAATCGATTATCGCTATACGGGTTTACCGAGGTTGTACGGTATTAGTTTGTGGTCATCAGACCTCAGCCGGCCTAGTTGAGCTAGTGATGTTGGATTTTGATGTTATCATGGGCATGGACTGGTTGGTAGCTTGTTATGCCACAGTTGAGTGTCGAGGAAAGACAGCCAGATTTCATTTCCCAGGTGGGCCAGTCCTTGAATGGGTAGGTAATACAGCGACACCCATAGGTAGGTTTATTTCCTATCTGAAGGTAAGGAAAATGATTGCAAAAGGGTGCATTTATCATATTGTGTGAGTTAAAGATGCAGATGCTGAGATACCTACACTTCAGTCTATTCCAGTAGTAAGGGAGTATGCAGATATATTTCCAGATGAACTTCCAGGTATTCCTCCAGAGCGAGATATTGATTTTGGCATCAATTTGCTTTCTGGAACACAACCAATATCCATTACTCCGTATAGAATGACACTTGCCGAATTGAAGGAGTTGAAGGAGTAGTTAAAAGATTTGCTGGAGAAAGGTTTCATCAGGCCCAGTACTTCACCTTGGGGTGCACCGGTACTGTTTGTGCGGAAAAAAGATGGCTCGCTGAGGATGTGTATCGATTATAGGCAACTGAACAAGGTAACTATTAAGAATAAGTATCCACTACCAAGGATAGACAACTTGTTTGATCTATTACATGGAGCTAGATGCTTTTCAAAAATAGATTTGAGGTCGGGATACCACCAGGTCAGAGTTCAAGAGAAAGATATCCCCAAGACAGCCTTCAGGACCAGATATGGCCACTTCGAGTTCCTTGTCATGTCCTTCGGGTTGGCGAATGCACCTGCCATATCTATGGACTTGATGAATAGCCTATTCCGGCCATATTTAGATCTGTTCGTAATAGTCTTTATTGATGATATTCTGGTTTATTCACGTTCAGAGGATGAGCATGTGGACCACATGCGAGCGGTACTCCAAACCCTCCGTGATAATAAATTGTATGCTAAGTTTTCTAAGTGTGAGTTCTGGTTAAAGTCTGTAGCATTCTTGGGGCACATTTTATCCGATGGAGGTATAAAGGTAGACACTTAGAAGATTGAGGCTGTGAAATCCTGGCCTATACCTACCACTCCGACAGAGATTCGTAGCTTTCTAGGCTTAGCACGATACTACCGGAGGTTCGTAGAGGGTTTTTCTTCTCTTTCAGCACCATTAACGAAGCTGACGCAGAAAGTGACTAAGTTTCAGTGGAAAGAGGCCTGTGAGCGGAGTTTGCAAGAGCTTAAGAACAGGTGGACCTCAGCACCAGTTCTAGCACTTCCAGAGGGTCCAAATGGTTATGCCATGTATTTAGGATGTGTCCTGATGCAACATCGGAGAGTAATTGCGTATGCTTCAAGGCAGTTAAGAAAGCATGAGCAGAACTATCCGACCCACGACCTCGAATTAGCTGCGGTTGTCCATGCACTTAAGATATGGAGGCATTATTTATATGGTGTTCATGTTGATGTGTTCACATATCATGAAAGCCTACAATATATCTTCAAGCAAAAAGAGTTTAATTTGCGATAGAGGCAATGGCTTGAGTTATTGAAAGATTATGATGTTAACATTCTCTACCATCCAGGGAAAGCTAATGCTGTAGCAGATTCCTTAACTCGCCGATCTATGGGTAGCTTAGCACATATAGAAGCCGAAAAAGACAATTAGCCAAAGAAAATCATCAATTGGCTTGTTTGGGGGTTCGGTTACTAGACTCTGGCAATGGAGGAGTTGTACTCCAAAATACCGCAAAATTATTTCTCATAACTGAAGTAAAGGAGAGGCAGTACGAGGACCCGGAGTTGGTCAAGTTGAGAAAGCGGGTTCCACAGCAGAGGAAACCATTGTTAGAACTCAAAGGAGATGGGGTTCTCAGATACAAGGGTCATTTGTGTGTTCCAGATGTAGCAGGGCTACGAGACAAGATTATGTCAGAGGCACATTATTCGCGGTACTCCATTTACCCTGGGTCGATGAAGATGTATCATGACATTAAGGAGGTGTATTGGTGGAACGATGAAGAAGAACATTGCTGAGTATGTCACTCAGTGTCCTAGTTGCCAGCAGGTGAAGATAGAGCACAGAAGCCCGGAGGGATAATGCAGACAATAGAGATCCCAACATGGAAATGGGAGGAAAAAATGAAGTCTAAATAACCCCATCTATTTCAAACTGGAAATATGGCTCGAGATGGGATACCTCAGCACAACCCCATTCAGGCCAATAGGTTCTCCGGTAAGCTCTTATTTTGTACTTTCCGAATTAGTGGTAGACAATTGTGTGAGGCCAAGTGTGGCATATATAGTATGTTTTCTGGCTGCGTGCGGGGTGGTTTCAGTATAGTGTACGGAAGAGACTCCGACAAAACTTTTACCAAAGTATCTAAGAGTAGACATTCGAGGATGAATGTTTCTAAGGGGGAAGGATGTTACATCTCGCATTTTTCTGACGTTAAAGTTTCGTCTTCAGTAAATTGACATAAACTCGGGGATGAGATTACCTTGATATTAGCATAGTTATGATATTTATACCAAGCAATAAGTAAGTGCCATGAAGGAAAGGGTACCCGAATTAAAGAAAATAAGTTTCGTTGAAGTTTGTTGAATTGGGATAAACAACGGGTCAGGCGTTAATGCCCGATACTTATGGACTAGTACCATGCAATGTACCGTATGACCACGATAGTATGATGTATAAAGTATACTAAATATAAGTAGAATTTTACGAAATTTGAGACGATTTTTAATTATGCAGGTAATTGGTTAATTACTGAATAACGAGACATTATCTAATTACCTAATAAGTGAATAAAGATTAAATATTTCACCCCAACCCCACGTGGCAGCTAGCCATGTTATAAAGGAATGACTTGCTAGGGTGTCCTGAAGTTACAATATGTTTCATTTCCAAGACTTTGCCTAATCAAAGTCTTTCAATTAAAGACTAAAACAAACCGTGCAATTTCACTCTAAAAGGTTTCAAAACTTAGACAGAAACGTTAGGCCTTTTTGAAACTCTTTCAAGTTTCATTCCTAAAGACATGAAACCAGCATATACATATTTCATTAAGCAACCTGATTTCCTACACGTTCCAACAAAATTTAGCAAACGTAAAATTTTGCGGTTCTAAGGGAGTACGGTGTAATCTTTTCCACGAATATCATACAGATTTTTTCCTACTCCAGGTATGTTAAGGCTAAGCTCTTCCTTAATTTTTTCATGATCTCGTCATTACACAAGTTTGATAACGAGGCATAAAGAAAAATTCATATCCCGGAATTTACGTATATTTTGCTAGTCTCGCAAATTACGTATATTTTCCTAGTTTTGTAAGTTACAATATTCTCCTTATCGGGACTTCATATTTAATTGCGTATTTTCTTCTTCCAGTCAAGAAAGCAGAGAGTTTATACATACAATATTAAATTATTTTCATTACCATCGAGCTATAATCGATGGGCAGGCCCCTATTGGGCAACCTCTGATCAGATGGTAAGTTATATACCGATCCTACTGTGGACGAGCACCTACGAGCGAGCTCAGTTGGTCGAGACATAGAGCCTAGTATGGTCGAGCTCCTATGAGCGAGCCTACTACGACAGAGCAGTTATATATATTTACCGAGCCTTATAAGTCCGGACAACTATTTTACTTATTATATTGAGAGAATAGAATCAGTATCAGCAGGTGAGCATATCTTCAGATTATCTTTGATCCCCAACTGTTTTCAGTTATTATATTATCAGTTCAGTTTCTGCTTTCAGTATTTTGCCTTACATACTCGGTACATTTTTTCGTACTGACGTCCCTTTTTGGGGGCGTTGCATTTCATGCGTACAGGTTCAGAAGACAGACGGTAGACCTCTTCAGTAGGTGTTTGCCCAAGTTCAGCTTTATCGGTAAGCTACCCGTCCTTCAGAGTTGCCAGGTCTAGATGTTTTGTGTACATCTTGTGTATATATGTAGATAGGATACGGGTAGGTTGGGACCCTGTTACGATCACAGTACATCTATCAGTAGAGGCTTGTAGACATATCCTGTCAGTTAGTGCAGTATGTTGGGCTTGTAGACCATGTACGTATATTTTATTGACTTGTCAGTTGTAGTAATTATGACGGCCTTACCGGCCCAGCTTTATGTTGACATTTAGTCAGCATTAGTCTTTATTCAGTTTTATATTTTGCATCGCACATTATCTTGTAATGTGGCCCATGACCAAAGTATGACATTACATGTTCAGAGACTCTTAGTCGTAAGTGATACGCAATGATAGGTGAGGCACTGGGTGCCGGTCTCGCCCCCAGGCTCGGGGCATGACATGGGTAAATGAATTTTGGTCCGAACCTCGAGTTTTGACCAAGCAAGCCCGGGGGCAATATTTGACTTTTTGGGAAAAAGTTTGGAAAATCTAAATTTATGCATTGTAGTTGATTCCTTTAGCAATATTTGATATTATTGAGTTAATTGTGGCTAGATAGGAGTGTTTTGGAGGGGAATTCTTGAGGAAAGGCCCCGGTTGAGCTTTAAAGTGACTGCGGAGTGAGTTAAGTGTCGTGTTTAACCATGAATTGAGGGATTAGGACTTATCTGTCTATTTGCTACTTGTTTAGATGTAGAGTAAACCGTATATGTGGGGTGACGAGTATCTATATGTTGTTGTCGGGTAAAGCATGGGGGTAGGACATGGTTTCTTGTAATTACTTTTTTCTTTTGATCATGCTATCCATGTTTAGACTAGTATAATCAAGTTGATCGTTCATGTTTGTTTTCCAGATCTTTTGGTGATAATTGGGCATTGATTTCAAAGTTGAGATTGGTATTGTGGAACCAAGTGTTGATGTAAAAACACATCAACACTTTGATGCCTTATGGTGAGGATGAGAGTAAAAGCACGAAGGGTGATGTCATACCGTTTTTATTGATTATATGGTGAGGATGAGAGTAAAAGCACGAAGGGTGATGTCATGCCATTTTTATTGATTATATGGTGAGGATGAGAGTAAAAGCACAAAGGGTGATGCCGTGCCATTTTTATTGATTATGTGGTGAGGTTGAGAGTAAAAGCACGAAGGGTGATGTCGTGCATTTTCTTTTACATTGTTTACTTGTTCTTACTGTTCAAAGTATACCAGTTGAGCAAGTTCTTATTTACTGCTATGATTCTTTAGCTTGTGATCCCCTTAGTATGTCCCCCTCCCGATATTTCTTGTCTAGTTTCTTTCTTTGCTGTTATTTGTACATATACTGTTAAATTGCACAGGTTTATTTGTGGCATCTTGTCTTAGTCTCGTCACTACTTCGTTGGGTTAGGCTCGACACTTACCAGTACATGGGGTCGGTTGTACTGATACTGCACTCTGCACTTTCTATGCAGATTTTGGTATTGGTCCCAATTGATCAAGGTATAGCAGCTCGGACCGGATCTCCGTAGACTCAAGGTAGATCTGTCGACGTTCACATACCTTGAAGTCCCCGTCTATCTTTTCTGTATTACTGTTTTTCTCTCGTTCAAATAGTTGAACTTCTTTCAAACCTTGTAACTGTAGTAAATCCTAGAATGTTCGTGAAATTGTGACACCAGATCCGGGTAGTGGTAATTGCTGAAGTTTTATTATTATTACGCACTCGTAGTATTTCATTTTTAACTTGTTTACTATTATTTGTTGAATCGAGTAAGGTTTGGTTTAACAAAAATTTCTAACGTTGTCTTGCCTAGCAAGTGAATTGTTAGGCTCCATCACGATCCCGACGATGGGAATTCCGAGTCGTGACAAGTTGGTATCAGAGCACTAGGTTGCCTAGGTCTCACAATTCACGAACAAGCTTAGTAGAGTCTGGAGGATCGCTACGGAGACGTCTGTACTTATCTTCCAGAGGCTATGACATTTAGGAGCAAATTTCACTTCTATTCTTCTCTATCGTGCGATTTTGTTCTCTTATTGCTAATTGAACTCTTCTACTCTTATTCTCTCGCAGATGGCAAGAACATGTACTGCGTCTTCAGCTGAACAGTAGCCAGAGCCCCCAGTGGCAGCTCCTACAAGGGGAAAGGGTCGAGGCCGAGGTCGTGTCAGAGGCTGAGGCAGGGGCAGAGCTCAGCCCTGAGCTCGAGCAGTAGCACCAGCAGTGGAGCCTCAGGTAGAGTTTGACCAGGAAGTTCCAGCCCTGACTGTTCCAGTAGGACCAGCTCAGGTCCTGGAGGGGTTCATTGCCACTCCAGTGCTTCAGGATGCCTTGGTCTGTCTAGTGGGCCTTATGGAGAGTGTGGCACAAGCCGGTACATTTTCGGTGGCACAAGCCATCTCTCAAGCTGGGGAGGAGCATAAACCCCTACTACTCACTCTCTAAAGCAGATGGCTCCCCAGTTTCGGACTCCAGCATCCCAGCCAGTTGGGGTAGTTCAGCCGTGTGTTGCGGCGAAGGCTGGTGATGGATCATCTATGTCTTCTGAGGCTTTATGGAGATTGGACAGGTTTACCAAGCTCTTTCCAGTTCACTTCAGCGGTGCATCTTCAGAGGACCCCCAAGATTATCTTGACAGGTGTCATGTGGTGTTGTGGAACATAGGTATAGTGGAGACTAATGGTGTCGATTTTGCTACATTTTATTTTGTCGAGTTCCGCTAAGAGATGTGTCACGACCCGGATTTCCCACCCTCGGGGGTCGTGATGGCGCCTACTAACAAGAGCTAGGCAAGCCAAACTTAATTACTTTTCATTTAAACACATGATCCTTTCTGATAATTAACAGCATTAAGATAAAAGCAACGAATTGAAATCATAAGCGGAAGTCTCAAATTTAGATAGCTGAACGAAACAAGAAATCCCAACATGTACCTCTACTCAAGAACTGGAGTCACATACTCACGAACATCTAAGAAGTACTAAATACAAAGTCTGAAAGAAACATAAATTTGTTTATCTCGAATACAATGAGATGACAGTCTAATGTAAGGATAGAAGAGACACCGGGCCTGCGGACGCCTGCAAGGCTACCTCGGTGTCTCGATGGACTGAAGGACTGCTCCCGTGCTAGTGCTGCTGCTGCTCGAAACCTGGACTTGTGCAAATAGCACATAGTGTAGCATCAGCACAACCGACCCCATGTGCTGGCAAGTGTCTAGCCTAACCCCGGCGAAGTAGTGATGAGGCTAGACTGGACCACCACATAAACCTGTGCAATTATATATATACGGCGGAATCAAAAATTCAAGACAAGTAAACAATATGGGATGGGGAAACATTCTGTGGGGAGATAACTATATTAACCGTAAGTCACTATATTAACCGTAAGTCCAGAGTAGCAATCTAAGGGCAGCTCAGAATTTACAGCGAACCAGAAATAATACCCATATAAACACATTTGTATCAATAACTGTTGCGGCGTGCAACCTGACCCAATATATCCCAACACTGTTGCGGCGTGCAACCCGGTCCACAAATATCATTGTTGCGGCGTGCAACCCGATCCATATCATCTATTATTGTTGCAGCGATCCTTAATTAGCATTTAGCATTGTTGCGGCGCGCAACCCGATCCTCAACTAGCATTGTTGTGGTGTGCAACCCGATCCATATTATTTATTACTCTACCTCGCCCAAGCAACAATCACAAAATAAGGGCAAGGGGGTAAACAAGTATTTGGAAGGAAATCCCGGCAAGGGTACACAAACAACCAATAATCATTACTCTTCTCTTTCTTTCATTTTCGTATCCTAGTTCACATTATCACTCGAGCCAAAGTTCCAAGAGTTTCTAATCTCATATACTTTCATAAGTTTGTATTTCAAGCCGAGCATATGCTCTACGAAGTTCCACGATCACAATTACTTTCACAAGGTCTTTTCAACACATAGGAACCATCAATTAAGGATAGAAGACATAACAATAACCAACTATCCACAGATAAGGACCTACGGTCATGCTAGACACCAATGTATAGATACTCGTCACCATGCCTATACATCGTACTCGATCAATTAGAAAGTAGCAACAAGACTCAACTCCTATTCCCTCAAGCTAGGGTTAAACCAAATACTTACCTCAAACTTCCACGGTCAATTCAATCCTCAACAACCGCTTTCCCTCTCGAATCCGGCTCCAACTCAACCAAATCTATGCAATAATGACTTCATGTTATCAATATGTGCTAAACAAATCAAACCCAATGTCTAATTATAGCATTTTTCATCATTTTTCCCCAAAAGGTCAAAAATGCGCTCCCCAGCCCACATGGTCAAAACCCGAGGTCCGAACCAAAACCCGATTACCCATTCCCCCGTGAACTCAAATATATAAATTATTTTGGAATCGGACCTCGAATTGAGGTCCAAAAACCCCATATTTAGAAAAACTAGGTTCTACCCAAAATTCCCAAATTTCCCCATTAAAATCTTTGTTTTGAAGTTGGAATTTTGTTTAAAGATGGTAAAGAGTGAAGAAAATGAGTTGGAAATTACTTACCAATCGTTTGAAGAAGAAGAATCGTTTGGAAAATCGCCTCTTAGGTTTTGGGTTTTTGAAAAAGTGAAAAATAACTGAAATTCTCGACTTTATATACCCTCCCTGAAGACCCAGCGCGGACCGCACAAAAATGGACGCGGCCGCGCTGAAGAACCTAAAAATTTTCAACTCTCTGAATCTTCCAGCGCGGACCGCGCAAAACAGGACGCAGCCGCGCTGGTCGACCTGGAAACTACTGGCTCTCTGCACTTAGCCATGCAGACCGCGCATGGACGACCGCGGCCGCACAGCACGCACCGCGGACCGCCCTAAGGCGACCGCGGGCGCGCTGGAGCCTGCAATTCCCTGAACCTGCAGCATCTGATATTTCTAAGTCTAAGACCTCCCGGGACCTACTCAAAGCTCACCCGAGCCCTCGAGGCTCCAAACCGAACATACACATAAACTCAAAAACATCCTGTGGACTCATCATTGCGATCAAATCGCCCACACAACATCATAAACATCAAATTAGGCCTCAAGACCCATGATTCCCTTCCAAATTTTCATAAAACATCAAGTTTAGAGTTTTTAGTCCAAAACACGTCTAACGATGCCTGAATACCACCAAACTTTACAGAAAGTGCTTAAGCCATATATAGGACTTGTACCGGGCGCCGGAACCAAAATACGAGCCCGATACCACAGTCTTTTAATCATTTTTCATTTTCCAATTCCCTTAATTATTTTCAGAAAACAATTTCATACAAAAATTCATTTCTCGGACTTGGGACTTCGGAATTTGATTCCGGGCATACACCCAAGTCCCATATTTTCCTATGGACCCTCCGGGACCGTCAAATCATGGGTCCGGGTCCGTTTGCCCAAAATGTTGACCGAAGTCAAACTTAATCAATTTTAATATCAAGATTTAACATTTTTAACACAGAATTGATATTTAAACTTTCCGGCTACGCGCCCGGACTGCGCATACAAATCGAGGCAACTCCAAATGAGGTTCTCACGGCCTCAGAAGTACAGAGTGAGTAGGAATACAGGTGATGACCCTTTGGGTCGTCACATTCTCCACCTCTAAAACAATCATTCGTCCTCGAACGGACAAAAGAAAGAAGTACCTGAGTAGGGGAAAAGATGGGGATAACGGCTCCACATATCAGACTTGGACTCCCAGGTCGATGCCTCAGGAGGCTGACCTCCCCACTGAACACGAACAGAAGGAAAACTCTTGGATCTCAGCTGACGAACCTGCCGGTCTAGAATAGCTACTGGCTCCTCCTCATAGGACAAGTCCTTGTCCAACTGGACAGTACTGAAGTCAAACACGTGGGCTGGATCGCCGTGATACCTCCGAAGCATGGATACATGAAAAACTGGATGCACGGCTGATAAGCTAGGCGGCAATGCAAGTCTATAAGCCACCTCTCCCACTCGATCAAGAATCTCAAACGTGCCAATGTACCTAGGGCTAAGCTTGCCCTTCTTCCCAAATCTCATCACGCCCTTCATAGGCGACACTCGGAGCAATACCCGTTCACCAACCATGAATGCTACATCCCGAAACTTACGATCTGCATAGCTCTTTTGCCTAGACTGAGCTGAACGAAG
>NW_017671248.1:67218-101318 GCF_001879085.1 Nicotiana attenuata
ACTTAAAGGGCCGAACCTTACGGAAATTACCGTATTAGGGGACGGGGAATCCGTCAACTCACTGGAATCACGAACATAGGCCAAATAGGCCAGACACCCCTTCTCGACCATACGTCGAGCCTTCACGTACGATATGACACTACGGGTAGAATGACCTGGAGTCCCTCTCCACTCTAAGTGAGGCATACCCGGTAAGGCTAAAGTCACGGTCTTGGCATGGCAGTCCAAAATAGCGTGATAGGGTGATAACCAATCCATACCCAGAATGATATCAAAGTCAACCATATCTAAGAGCAACAAATCTACACGGGTCTTAAGACCCCCAATCACTACAACACACGAACAATGGACTCGGTCGACCACGATAGAGTCACCCACTGGTGTACACACATATACAGGAACACCCAATGCATCACTAGGCATGACTAAGCATGGTGCGAAATAAGATGAAACATATGAATACGTAGACCCTGGATCAAATAGTACTGAAGCACCTCGATCACAAACCAGAACCGTACCTGTAATCACCACATCTGAGGCCTCTGCCTCGGGCCTAGCCTGGAGAGCATAGCAATGGGGTTGGGCCCCTCCACCCTGAACTATATCCCTAGGTCGATCTACTGCTAGCTGACCTCCGCCCCTGGCGGTCTGAGCTCCACCTCTATGACCTCTACCTCCACCTCTATGGCCTTTACCTCCACCTCTGGCTGGCTATGGAGCATCCGGTGCCTGGATCATAGGACGGGGACCCTACTGCTGTGACTAAGTACCCCTCAATCTCGGGCAAGCTCTCCTGATGTGACCATACTCACCACACCCATAACACCCCTCCGAACGCTGTGGCTGGCCCTGGCGACTTGAATGACCTCCACAGAAACTCTAAAGTGGCGGTGCGCTGATGGGAGCTGGCGGTACACTGAGTGACTGCTGATCAGAATAATGCTCACGGAAACCATGATCACCCGGGGCACCATGAGAAACTTGGAGGGCTGACTGGAAAGGCCTAGAAGGCTGGCCCCTATCATAAGAATCCCTGCCTCCAGATGAGGCACCACTAAATCGACCTGAGTGACGGGGTCTCTTGTCTGCTCTATGGCTACCCCCCTGTGCCAGAACCATCTCGATTCGGCGGGCAACATTGGCCGCCTCCTGAAAGCTGATCTCACTACCACTCTCCCTAGCCATCTGGAGACGAATCGGCTGAATCAAACCATCAATAAATCTCCTCACCCTCTCCCGCTCAGTGGGGAGTATGACAAGATCATGGCGAGCTAGATCGATAAACCTGGTCTCACACTGAGTGACCGTCATAGAGCCTTGCTGGAGGCGCTCAAACTGCCTCCGATAAGCATCCCTCTGAGTAACGGGGAGAAACTTCTCTACAAACAACTCTGAAAACTGATCCCAAGTCAGAGACGGCGACCCTGCTTGTCTGGCTAAACAGAAATCCCTCCACCAAGTCTTGGCGGATCCAGATAAACGAAATGCAGCAAAATCAACTCCGTTGGACTCCACAATGCCCATGTTCCGAAGAACCTCGTGGCAGCTATATAAGAAATCCTGGGGGTCCTCAGAAGAAGCACCGCTGAAAGTAGTAGTGAAAAGCTTGGTGAACCTATCCAGCCTCCACAAAGCATCTGCGGACATAGCCGCTCCATCGCCAGTCTGAGCTACTACCCCCGGCTGAACCGCCATAGCTAGATGAACCACTGGAATCTGACCCTAGGGAGCTACCTGCTCCGGAGTACGTGTAGCAGGAGTCTGGGCTCCTCCTCCAGCCTGAGAAGTGGCTGGGGCTACAGGAAGCAATCCTGCTCGGGTGACACTCTCCATGAGGCCCACTAACCGGACCAAAGCGTCCTGAAGAACTGGGGTAGCAATAAACCCCTCAGGGACCTGAGCTGGGCCCACCAGAACTGGTGCGGCTGGGGCCGGAACCTCCTTGTCAAAGTTGACCTGAGGCTCCACCACTGGTGCTGCTGCTCGGGGCTGAGCTCTGCCCCTACCTCGGCCCCTAACACGGCCTTGTCCTCTGCCCCTAGTGGGAGCTGCCTGGGGCTCGGACTGCTGGTCAGAAGATAAGGAAGCGCGTGTTCTCGCCATCTGCGAAAGAACAGAGTAGAAATTCAATTAGCATTGAGAAACAGAACCGTACGACAAGAAAGAACAAAGATGAAACTTTTCCAAACTCTGTAGCCTCTAGGGATAAATACAGACGTCTTCGTACCGATACCTTAGACTCTACTAAGTTTGTCCGTGAGTTGTGAGACCTATGTAACCTAGAGCTCTGATACCAACTTTTCACGATACGGATTTCCCACCCTCGGGGGTCGTGATGGCACCTACTAATAAGAGCTAGGCAAGCCAAACTTAATTACTTTTCATTTAAACACATGTTCCTTTCTGGTAATTAACAGCATTAAGATAAAAGCAACGAAATTGAAATCATAAGCGGAAGTCTCAAATTTAGATAGCTGAACGAAACACAAAATCCCAACATGTACCTCTACCCAAGAACTGGAGTCATACTCACGAACATCTAAGAAGTACTAAATACAAAGTCTGAAAGAAACATAAATTTGTTTATCTCGAATACAATGAGATGACAGTCTAATGTAAGGATAGAAGAGACGCCGGGCCTGCGGACGCCTGCAAGGCTACCTCGGTGTCTCGATGGACTAAAGGCCTGCTCCCGTGCTAGTGCCGCTGCTGTTCGAAACCTGGACCTGTGCAAATAGCACAGAGTGTAGCATCAGCACAACCGACCCCATGTGCTGGAAAGTGTCTAGACTAACCCCGCCGAAGTAGTGACGAGGCTAGACTGGACCACCACATAAACCTGTGCAATTATATATATACGGCGGAATCGAAAATTCAAGATAAGTAAACAATGTGGGAGGGGGAAACATGCTGTGGGGAGATAACTATATTAACCGTAAGTCCAGAGTAGCAATCTAAGGGCAGCTCAGAATTTACAACGAACTAGAAATAATACCCATATAAACACATTTGTATCAATAACTGTTGCGGCGCGCAACCCGACCCAATATATCCCAACACTGTTGCGGCGTGCAACCCGGTCCACAAATATCATTGTTGCGGCGTGCAACCCGCTCCATATCATCTATTATTGTTGCAGCGCGCAACCCGATCCTTAATTAGCATTTAGCATCGTTGCGGCGCGCAACCCGATCCTCAAATATCATTGTTGCGGCGTGCAACCCGATCCATATTATTTATTACTCTACCTCGCCCAAGCAACAATCATAAAATAAGGGTAAGGGGGTAAACAAGTATTTGGAAGGAAATCCCGGCAAGGGTACACAAACAACCAATAACAACCCGGCAAGGGGGTAAATCATTACTCTTCTCTTTCTTTCATTTTCGTATCCTAGTTCACATTATCACTCGAGCCAAAGCTCCAAGAGTTTCTTATCTCATATACTTTCATAATTTTGTATTTCAAGCCGAGCCTATGCTCTACGAAGTTCCACGATCACAATTACTCTCACAAGGTCTTTTCAACACATAGGAACCATCAATTAAGCATGGAAGACATAACAATAACCAACTATCCACTGATAAGGACCTACGGTCATGCTAGACACCAATGTATAGATACTCGTCACCATGCCTATACATCGTACTCGATCAATTAGCAAGTAGCAACAAGACTCAACTCTTATTCCCTCAATCTAGGGTTAAACCAAACATATACCTTAAACTTCCACGGCCAATTCAATCTTCAACAACCGCTTTCCCTCTCGAATCCGGCTCCAACTCAACCAAATCTATGCAATAATGACTTCATGTTATCAATATGTGCTAAACAAATCAAACCTTTTCATCATTTTCCCCCAAAAGGTCAAAAATGCCCCCGGCCCACATGGTCAAAACCCCAGGTTCGAACCAAAACCCGATTACCCATTCTCCCGTGAACTCAAATATATAAATTATTTTGGAATCGGACCTCGAATTGAGGTCCAAAACCCCTAATTTTAGAAAAACTAGGTTCTACCCAAAATTCCCAAATTTCCCCATTAAAATCTTTGTTTTGAAGTTGGAATTGTGTTTAAAGATGTTAAAGAGTGAAGAAAATGAGTAAGAAATTACTTACCAATCGTTTTGAAGAAGAAGAATCATTTGGAAAATCGCCTCTTAGGTTTTGGGTTTATGAAAAAGTGAAAAATAACTGAAATTCTCGACTTTATATACCCTCCCTGAAGACCCAGCACGGACAGCACAAAAAAGGACGCGGTCGCGCGGAAGAACCTGAAAACTTTCAACTCTCTGAATCTTCCAGCGCGGACCGCGCAAAAGGGGACGCGGCCGCGCTGGTCGACCTGGAAACTATTGGCTCTCTGCACTTAGCCACGCGGACCGCGCTAAGGCGACCACGGGCGCGCTGGAGCCTGCAATTCCCTGAACCTGCAGCATCTGATATTTCTAAGTCTATGACCTCCCGGGACCTACTTAAAGCTCACCCGAGCCCTCGAGGCTCCAAACCGAACATACACATAAACTCAAAATCATCCTGCGGACTCATCCATGCGATCAAATCGCCCACACAACATCATAAACATCAAATTAGGCCTCAAGACCCATGATTCCCTTCCAAATTTTCATAAAACATCAAGTTTAGAGTTTTTAGTCCAAAACACGTCTAACGACACCCGATACCACCAAACTTTACAGAAAGCGCTTAAGCCATATATAGGACTTGTACCGGGCGTCGGAACCAAAATACGAGCCCGATACCACAGTCCTTTAATCAAATTTCATTTTCCAATTCCCTTATTTATTTTCAGAAAACAATTTCATACAAAAATTCATTTCTCGGACTTGGGACCTTGGAATTTGATTCCGGGCATACACCCAAGTCCCATATTTTCCTACGGACCCTCCGAGACCGTCAAATCACAGGTCCGGGTCCGTTTTCCCAAAATGTTGACCGAAGTCAAACTTAATCAATTTTAATATCAAGATTTAACATTTTTCTCACAGAATTCATATTTAAACTTTCCGGCTATGCGCCCGGACTGCACACAAATCGAGGCAACTCCAAATGAGGTTCTCGCAGCCTCAGAAGTACAGAGTGAGTAGGAATACAGGTGATGACCCTTTGGGTCGTCATAAGATGGTGGAGGGATTATGTGTTGACTAGACCAGCTGGGTCGCCTGCTCTTACTTGGGACCAGTTCTCTCAGCTATTTCTTGAGAAGTTCCTTCTTATCACTCAGAGAGAGGACTATCGGAGGTAGTTCGAGCGCCTTCAGTAGGGCTCTATGTCTGTTACTTAGTACGAGACCCGATTTGTAGATCTGGCCCGTCATGCTATTCTTCTGCTTCCTACCGAGAGAGAGAGAGAGAGGATGAGGAGGCTTATTGAGGGACTTGCTCAGCCTATCAGATTGCATATGTCTAAGGAGTATGAGAGTGAGATTTCTTTTCAGATGACTGGCAATATTGCTAGGTGAATCGAGATGGTTCTAGCACAAGGGAGTGGTCAGGGATCTGATAAGAGACCTCGCCATTCTGGTGGGTTTAGTGGTGCCTCGTCTATAGTTAGGGGTACTTTTGGTAGAGGCCATTGATAACTAGGGATTTTGATACCTTTTATACTCCTTCTTGCTTATGTTTTGATTAGGAATTTTTACAAAATAGTCCCAAGAAGGCTCACAAGTTGTGCTTGATTGCAGGTTTGATCAACAAAGTGACAAGATGTCAAAGATCAGCTCAAAAGGAGTGAAACTTGCACAAGTAGACAAAGCTCAGGCAAAACAAGGCCAGTGCGGCCGCATTACATTCTATGCGGTCCGCACTGGGAGATTCAGAGAGCATGATTTCCAGGCAAAGAGGCAATGCAGCCCCACTACCAATTTATGGGGTCCGCACTGAGATCAACGCGGCGGCAGTCCATTTTCTGCGGTCCGCGGTGAGGAGAATCAGAGAGCTGCAATTTCAGGATGTCAAGCCAATGCGGTCCGCGGTCCTTTTTATGTGTACCGCACTAGAAGCCTCTGCGGCCGTAGTCCATTCTCTGCGGTCCGCGATGCCAAGGTTCAGAGAGCAGTTTTTCAAAGTCCAAAGCCCTAGTGCGGACCGCGGTCCATTTTGGGCGGTCCGCATTAACCCCGTAGGGGCATTTTTGTCCAGAATTGTCAGCTTAGTATAAATAGCTTCTTTTCCATTTTTAGGAAAAGCAGATAGATTTAGTCAAGAGCTGCGCACGTGGTTTTGATATTTTCAACTATTTTGCGCAATTTTATCTACATTTCATCATTGAATCTTTGTGTTTATCTTACTAATCAATTAATATGTGTTTTCCTTCATCTATTTCTTGTTTTTCTTCTTTAATTATGAGCAGCTAGACCCATAAGCTAGGGTTGTGGCTCAACCCTAGTGTGGGTCATTGATGGGTCTTGTATTTAGGGCTTGATTGACTATAGGTGTTTGATATTTGGGCTAATTCCATGTTTAATTGTTAAATAAGTGCTTGCAAACACTAGTTTGTGTTTAGTTGACTTTTGCACTTCTTGAGAAAGAGAGCCTAAGTCTCTAGAGTCAGTCCAGCAAGGAATTGGGGAGTACTCAAGAGAATTGATAGCCCCAATTAAAGGGTTAAACCGAGAGATCGTAATACCCGACTTGAACCCTAGTTGCTTGTGCAAATTTGCATACCCAATTGATCTTGAGAAAGTCAATTCGGGCAAAAACTCAAACCACCGAGAGGTGTAGAGTGGGTAAAGTCATGCAACGGTTATATCATACTCCCCAAATATGTCAAATGTGCCTTAGACTCAAGTACTCGTAAATTGACCACCTAGGCGGAAGTCACTACCCTAGTGCATTTTAAACCATTTGAACAATCCGTAGCATTATAACTCTTACCTTAGTCTAGTTGCATTTACCTTTTGTAGTTTGATAAATAGTAGAAGTAAACAAAAACCTCAAAAATGTTTAGAAGTGTAATTTGGAACACATACGCAACTCTACACTAGATAGATACTCGATTCCAAGTTCTAGCTCTCTGTGGATATCGATCCCGACCCTAAACCGGGTAAAAGCTGCTCTGACCCTCTCTCGCTACTTAATTAGTTGTGTGGAGTAGGCCGCGATCACTTTTTGGCGCCGTTGCCGGGGAGCTAACGATTTTGGCTATCTATCTAGATAGACTTGTGTTTTGTTCTTCTTTCCTTCTTTGTTACTAATTTGTTTGTGTCAATACATCAGGTACAAAATGGCATTAAATGTTAATGACCCTCTTGGAAACGTGAATGCGGGGGAGGAGGTAGATGACAATGGAGATGAAGAGGTGCCTCTTGTACCTCAAGGACAATGTAGAGGCCGCCAGGTCAATGCAAATGACAATATTCCAGACCCTCTTCCGCCACCTCCAAGAGTGGCTCCTAGAGTTCTTCCCAACCAAGGCTATGCGAGTGCTATTGTTTTGCCCCGGATTCGGGCAGGCAATGTTCAAATAACCAACGTGATGCTGACATTATTGGAGCAGCGTGGGTATTTCACGGGTGCTCCCACTCAGAATGCGTACAAACATCTCAAGGGGTTCGTGGATACCTGTTGGGGGAAAAAGCAGACCAATGTGTCCGAGGATGCACTTCGATTGAGGCTTTTCCCATTCTCACTTAGGGGGAAAGCATTGGATTGGCTTGAGCATCTTGCCAACCATTCCATCACAACTTGGGATGAGTTGGCGGATAAGTTCATTGCCAAATTTTTCTCACCGGGACACATGGTAGCACTATGGGATGAGATCTTAGCCTTCAAGCAGGAGCCTACTGAACCATTGCACGAGGTTTGGGAGCGATACAGAACTATGGTGAAGGAATGTCCCAATAATGATATGACAGAGGCAATGATACAACAGACCTTCTATCGGGGCATCAATACAATGAATCGGTGCATAGTGAATCAATTGGCTGGGGGAAATTTCATGAAGCTGCCTTATGATGAAGCTTGTGCTATTCTTGATGAAATGGCTGACACATCCTCCGCTTGGCAAAGTAGAGCCAATGTGCCACAGGGTGACCCTACGATCACTCATTTGCATAAAGAACTACATGACCATGGTCAGGCTATAGCAGAACTTATAACAACAATGAACTAACTAGCAAAGGCACAGTTACAAGAAGTTCAAAATCCTCGCCAAGTAAATGCTATGGAGGGTGTTAACATGCTTGTGAACAATAGAAGACAGAGAGGTCAACAGAACCATGGGAATTCGGATCAGTTTGACAATGATTGTGGTGGATTCCAAGATAATTGTTATGACGGGCAGAACGAAGAGGTGCAATATGTGAATAATTACCAAGGCCAAAGAGGCAATTCTTCCAACCAACAACAACAACGGCGATCCCAGGGCAATTGGGGTAACCAACAACAAGGCAACAATAATTGGAACAATCAACATCAAGGGAACAACAATTGAGGAAATCAAAATAACAACCGGAACAATCAGGGAAACTGGGGCAACAACAACAATTGGGGTGGAAACAACAACCAGGGTGGATGGAACAATAACCAAGGAAATTAGGGGCAAAGCTTTCAAAGGCCCCCAATGTACCAACAACCAAGCAACCCACCACATTTTCCATCCCAGGGTCCTAGTACATCCAAAAATGAAATGGGTAGAATTGAAATGATGTTCGAACAGATGATGAAAAAGAATGCGGACTCCGATGCGCAATTGGCTTCTCACAATACTTCAATTAGGAATCTGGAGGTCCAGCTAGGACAAATCTCACAGTCATTGAATACTCGCCCTAAGGGGGCTCTACCGAGTGATACGGTGGAGAACCCGAAGGGAGGGAACAGTCATGTTATGGTAGTAACTACACGATGCGGAAGAGGCGGTGATGTGAATGCCTCTAAACAAAAGCAAATTTTGGGTGATGAAGTTGAGATGCAAGAAGATGACGTTCCTTTGGTGGTTGAGAATATGGTTGATGAAAATGTGAACGAAGAAGTGAGGATCGACATTCAAGATACCGAGGTGGAAACGCAAAATGACGTGAACCCATCTAGGGAACACGTAATTGACATGCCGGAGCCGGTTGTGCCAAAAGCCAAGGCACCCTTGCCTAGACCACCTCCACCTTATCCTCAGAGGCTGGCCAAGTAGAAAAATGAGAATCAATTCAAAAATTTCATTGACATGACGAAGAGCTTATCCATTAATGTTCCTTTGGTAGAGGCTTTAGAGCAGATGCCTGGCTATGCTAAATTCATGAAAGATTTGGTGACAAAGAAAAGATCCATGGACTGTGAAACTATCAATATGACCCACCAAGTTAGTGCTATAGTACATTCAATGGCTCCAAAGTTAGAGGATCCTGGTGCTTTCACTATCCCCTGCACTATAGGGAGTGCAGACATTGCTAAAGCTTTATGTGATCTTGGGGTAAGCATCAACTTCATGCCCTACTCGGTTTTCAAGACTTTGGGTATTGGGCCACCGAGGCCAACTTCCATGCGATTGCAAATGGCAGACAGATCAATGAAGTGACCATTGGGTATTGTTGATGATGTGCTCGTCCAGGTGGACAAATTTATCTTGCCAGCTGACTTTGTGATCTTGGATTGTGAGGTAGATTATGAGGTCCCGATCATATTAGGGAGACCTTTCCTTGCTACGGGGAAGGCTCTAGTGGATGTGGAAGCAGGGGAACTCACTTTCAGGGTGGGTGATGAAAAGGTCGTTTTTCATATGTGCAAGTTAATGAAGCAGCCCAATTGTACGGAGGTGTGCTCATTTGTGGATCTAGTCACGGCTGTGATAATTGATGATACTAGTGCAATGATCAATGTTGAGGACCCTTTGGAGGCCGTATTGTTGAATCTTGATGTCAATGATGATGAGGGCCTAGGAAACTCTCTTTGGATCTTGAAAATAGAAAGACCCCTCCAACGAAGCCTTCAATTGAGGAACCCCCGGTGTTGGAGTTGAAGCCATTACCTCCACACCTCAGGTATGAATTCTTGGGCTCTAATTCAACTTTACCAGTTATTCTTTCCTCTTGTCTTACTAACATGCAGGTAGATGCCACATTGGCGGTGCTCAAAAAGCGGAAAAAGGCAATTGGATGGACTCTAGCTGATATTCGGGGAATAAGCCCCGCATTCTGTATGCATAAGATTATTCTGGAAGATGATGCAAAACCCTCCTTGGAACATCAAAGGAGGTTGAACGAGGCAATGCAAGAAGTTGTGAAAAAAGAGGTGATCAAGTGGTTAGATGCCGGTGTGGTTTATCCTATCTCTAACAGCTCATGGACTTCTCCGGTGCAATGTGTACCGAAGAAGGGTGGTATGACTGTGGTGACCAATGCCAATAATGAACTTATTCCAACTCGGACAGTGATCGGATGGAGGGTGTGCATGGACTACCACAAGCTGAACAAGGTGACTCGCAAGGATCATTTCCCATTGCCTTTCCTGGACCAGATGCTTGATCATCTTGCTGGGCGTGCCTTCTATTGTTTCTTGGATACTTATTCAGGGTAAAATCAAATTTTGATAGATCCCGAGGGTCAGGACAAGAAAACCTTTACTTGTCCATATGGCACCTTTGCTTTCTCTCGGATGCCCTTTGGGTTGTGCAAAGCACCGGCAACATTCCAACGTTGTATGATGGCCATTTTCACCGTTATGGTGGTAGATATTTTGGAGGTGTTCATGGACAACTTCGGTGTTGTGGGTGATTCATTCGATGAGTGTTTGAACAATTTGGATAGAGTGTTGGCCCGGTGTGTGCTAAATTGGGAAAAATGCCACTTCATGGTTGAGGAGGACATAGTTTTGGGTCATAAAATTTCAAAGAATGGTATTGAGGTTGACAAAGCCAAAATTGAGGTGATTTCAAGACTTCCTCCCCCCACTTCTGTCAAGGGGGTTAGAAGTTTTCTTTGATATGCGGGGTTCTACCAGCGATTTATCAAGGACTTTTCGAAGGTAGTTAATCCTTTGTGTAAGTTGCTAGAAAAGGATACAAAGTTTGTGTTTGATGAGGGATGTATGCAAGCCTTTGAACTTCTCAAGCATAAGTTGACCACCACCCCGATCATTACCGCACCCAATTGGAGCTTGCCTTTCGAGCTCATGTGCGACGCGAGTGATGTTGCGGTTGGGGTAGTTTTGGGTCAAAGAGTGAACAAAATGTTTCATCCGGTGTAATATGCGAGCAAGAAAATGAACGAAGCTCAAAGGAACTACACGGCGACTGAGAAAGAATTGTTGGCTATTGTGTTCGTAATGGAAAAATTTCGGCCATATCTTATGGGAGCCAAAGTCATAGTGCATACGATCATGCAGCTCTTAGGTATTTGATGACAAAGAAAGGCTCCAAAGATAGAGTGATGTGGTCTTATTACTCCAAGAGTTTTATTTGGAAATTGTGGACCGGAAAGGTAGCGAAAACCAAGTGGCGGATCATTTGTCCTGCTTGGAGGAAGAAGGAAGGCCGTGTGATGGCCTAGAGATCAATGATGCATTTCCCGATGAGCAGCTACTTTCTGTGTCGATGAGTGATATGCCATGGTTTGCGGATATTTCTAATTACCTTGTGACTGGCATCATCCCGTGTGAGCTCTCTTCTAACCAAATGAAGAAGCCATACTTGTTCAAGATTTGCACTGACGGAGTGATCCGGAGGTGTGTACCTGAGGAGGAGCAATCTAGCATTCTAGAGGCTTGTCATTCCTCCCCCTATGGTGGCCATCATGGAGGGGCGAGGACAGCTTCGAAAGTTCTAAGTTGTGGATTTTATTGGCCAACTATGTACAAAGATGCAAGTGAGTTAGTGAAAAGGTGTGACTAATGTCAAAGAGCGGACGGTATTTCCAAGAAAGATGAGATTCCTCTAAACACCATTCTCGAAGTGGATATCTTTGATGTATGGGGTATCGATTTTATGGGCCCATTTGTAAGCTCGTGCGGAAACACCTACATTCTTGTAGCGGTTGATTATGTCTCAAAATGGGTTAAGGCCGTGGCTTTGCCCAACAATGAAGCTAGGAGTGTGGTTGCATTTCTAAAGAAGAGCATTTTCACAAGGTTTGGTACTCTTCGTGCAATTATTAGTGATGGAGGATGGCATTTTTGCAATAGAGATTTTGACACCTTGCTTGCCAAGTATGGCGTCAACCACAAAGTGTCTACTCCTTATCATCCCCAAGCAAGTGGCCAGGTTGAAGTGTCTAACAGGGAAATCAAGAATATTCTGTCTAAAACAGTCAATGCAAATAGGACCGATTGGTCTAAGAAGCTTGATGATGCTCTATGGGCGTATAGGACTGCTTACAAAACTCCGATTGGTATGCCTCCGTATCGGTTGGTGTTCAGGAAAGCTTGCCATTTACCGATTGAGTTAGAGCATAAGGCCATGTGGGCCTTGAAAAAGTTGAACCTTGATTGGGATGTGGCTGCAAATCTTCGGGTGGAGCAACTTAATGAACTAGATGAATTCCGTTTCCATACCTACTCCAGTTCGTCCTTGTACAAGGACAGGATGAAATACCTTATTGACAAATATGCTCGTGGCAAGGAGTTTAGAGTAGGTGATTTGGTGCTCTTGTTCAAATCTCGGTTATGGTTGTTTCCGGGAAAGCTAAAGTCAAAGTGGAGCGGACCATTTGAAGTAGTATGTGTGACCCCGTTTGGTGCCCTTGATTTAAAGAACAAAGGTGGGGATGTTTTTAGAGTGAATGGGCATAGGGTCAAGCATTATCTTGGAAAAATTGATGACAGCCACGTGGTGGCACTCCTTCATTTCAAATGATGTGATGGTAACTTGCGTCGTGCCGCGACGTTAAATCAGGCGCTTCTTGGGAGGCAACCCATGTGTTTTTCTTCTTGTTTTTAGTTGATTTTAACTGTAGTGTAGGATTGATTTTTGGGATAACTGGTTGTGAGATGCTACAGGATTGTGTTGATGCAGTGCAGGACATATTGGAAAAAATGAGCAGGTCTCTAAAGTTGTCAGTGCGGCCGTAGTCCATTCTGTGCGGACCGCACTAAAGAAAGAGTAAAAATACAACTCTCTGAAGTTTGCCACTGCGGCCGCACTCCATTTTGTGCGGTCCGCGGTGGACCACTGCGGCCGCAGTCCATTTTGTGCGGACCGCAGTGTGTTGCCTCCTCAAGCTTTGAAAATTTTGTGCAGTGCGGACCGCGGTCCATTTTGTGCGGTCCGCACTGGGGTAGGTAAGCTGGCCCCAGGGCTTTTTCTATAAATAGTCCTTGAGGCCCAACATTTACACTTTTCGAACCCTTGCATCTCAGAGGCCCTAAAGCACTGTTCATCACTTCCCTTTGCTCGAAATTAATTGTTTGGAACTGCTTAGCTTCATTTCATCTCACATCTGGTACCATGATCTTTCTTTTAATTGTTCATTTTTGTTGTAAATTTATTTTAATTTTTGTTTTTCTTACCATCCTTTCTCCTCTTCCCGTATTTTCTTACATAGATTAGGTTAGGGTAGTTAATCTTTTGATTAAAATAGACATAGGTAGTTAAAATCAATGGGTAAATATGTAGGGACACTAATTAGGTGAAAAATTGTACCCAAAAATCAAAATACATGAGCCTTAATTTAGTGCCACAACTGGGTACTTAGTGCGGACCGTGGTCGTTTTTGTGCGGTCCGTGGTGCCCTTGTGCGATCCGGAGTACCATTTTGTGCGGACCGGATTGATGAACTTGTGATTGCTGAACTTCAGGCACTGCGGCCGCACAACATTTTGTGCGGACCACAGCGGCCCCAGTGCGGCCGCGGTTGATTTTGTGCGGTCCGCACTGCCTAGATACAGAGAGTGGGTAGTCTGAACCCCACCTCTATGCGGATCGCGGTTGACTTTGTGCGGTCCGCGGTGACCCCAGTGCGGCCGCACACCATTTTATGCGGTCCGCACCCTGTGACTGCTGCAACACTTCTGCAATTTTTCTTGCCTGATTCTGCTACTCTATTCTTAACTGCTGCAACTGATACTAACAAGTTCAATTGATTTGTGTTTGGAGACAATGGTGAAACAAAGAGGTAAACAACCGGGCAGAGGAGAATCCTCCCAGGGAGGGAAGCAGAAAATGATAAAACTGACTCCTCAAGCCCGACAAAATATTAAAAGGACAAGAAAGCTGATAAAAGTTGCTGGTAGAGCTGCTTCCCACTCCTCGGGGAGTGAGTATGAGCCTTCCCGGGAGATATCTTCAGACTCAGTACCAACACACATCCTTGACTGGCAGGAGAGGTTCAGGCTAAAGACACACCTCCAGCATCCCCCACTGGCCAAGCGTCAGTGAACATTTCTTCTGGGTTGTCTGATGGCTCAGGTGAAGGTAGTGGGGAATACTCCACCTCTCCCACAGCTTCATTATCTAGAGATGGTGCAGTAGGTGTTGAGGAGGAAGTAGGGGGAGAAGAAGAATTAGGAGAAGGAGGTGAACCTTAGGTGGGGGGGCATTGCTAGAACGAGAAAGCCGGAGGTTTGGCAAGATAGATTTGTTAGTGAGGTGGCGTATCATAAATTTCGGGAGTGGTGGCCGGTGAGAAAGTTAATCCTGGAGCGGAGTTTTACTGATAGAGACCTGTTACCTCACAATCCCAATGTGAGGAGGCAGTTTAGGACAAGAGTGGGCTGGGACCATTTTCTAGATGAGTGTGTGGATGCCAACGAACACCTGGTCAAAGAATTTTACAGCAATGTAGCCCACGTCAAAAAGGGCTCCAATGTGACCAAGGTTCGGAATCTGAAAGTGTTATTTGACGGAAAGTCAATAAATGAATACCTTGGCTTTAATGAGGAGGATGAGACCCTGTACATGGCAAAGACGGAAATGGGTGAGGAGGTTCGTCCCTGGCTAGCACAGTACGTGGCAATCCCAGGTACCACCCCCGACTGGTTGACTGCTGGAGTCAAGATCTTGAGACGGAGTTTGAACTTTGAGGCACGGGGGTGGGAGACTTTTGTATGTAGCAGGTTGGATCCCACGACACATGACAACACCCTTCCTCTTCATCGGGCTGTTTTGGTGGCTTCGATCATGGCGAGGTACCCACTCAATGTGGGGAATATGATGTTGAGGATTATCTCAATTGTGGGTGCGGAGCATGACAAAAACTATCCATTTCCCCAGTTTCCTCACGATGTACTTCCGGGATTTGAAGGTGGAAAAGAGGCCCTTCGACATCAAAGTCAAAGCGAAGGCCCCTTTCTCCTGGTACAACCATGCAGGGGGATGATAATCCCAAGAGCAAGAACTTCAAAGGTACAGCTACTGCTCCAACTGGCCAGTCTGAAGAGCCAGTTGTGGTAGTGGCTCCTACTGAGCCTAACTCCACCTCCATAGACATCCCTCCCGGTCCATCCACATCCACAGCCATTCCTGCTGGTCCATCCACCTCAGTAGGCCCAGAGATTCCATCTTCCCGGGCCCATCCCATTACTGCCCACCGATTGAGCCAGGCACTTCTGAGTATCAACAACTGGATGCAGACTGCCTCATCCAAGTTGTCCATCTTGACCACCACTGTAGAGGCTCAGTCGGCACCACCAGCTCCACAGGTTCCACAGTCGATAGAGGATGCTCTCAAGGAGATACTTGACAACCGAAAGAAAATCCTCAACACTCAGGCGGTGCTCACAAAGGCAGTTGATTCACATAGCAAGGCTCTCAAGGAGCTTGCGAGGGAGCACAAAAAACTGAGGAAGACACGGGCCTCCAAGGAGTCCGTGAAGGAGTTGAGAGCGGATGTTGACAGACTTAAGGCAGATCACTTGCCTTTAGACTTATTGCTCCAGGATCCAGCACCAGCAGTTCATCCACAGCCGGAGCAGTCACAGAGGCCTCCCAAGAGGAAGAGGACGATTCCTAGAGCTGATGATGCAGTCATCCAGCTGACAGACCCACAGGAGACCTCCTCCAGTCAGCCACAGGATGCACCACCTTCGGAGCCTGTCCAGGTCCAGGCCCAGGTCCCAGCAGTAGAGCAGCAGGATACAGGGAACCAGTCAGAGGTTCCCGAGCACATTGAGGACCCTGGGACCACTCAGGAGCCCAGACAGACATGCCATAGGGAGTTTTCTTATATCCTTATTCCTTTCTCTTTTTTGGTGCTTTATTTAGACTAGTTGGCATTAGGGACAATGCCAACTTTCATTTGAGGGGGTAGGCCCTACATTTTCGATGACTGTATATATTTGACATTTTTATGCTTTCTTGATTTTTCATCTTTGGGTTGTATATAATCTTAACATTTCATACATTTATCGCACTTTTATTTTACTTTGGGTCTGTATATAAAGTTATGTTACATTGTATATATTTATCCCATCTATTGTATATTCAAATCCCCTCTTGTATATATTCATTCTACTTTCCGCAAGTTTTTCATTCTTAGCTTCTTATTTGAGATTCGTAGCTTCTTGTTTTCAATGTTTGAAATAAGCCTTTGGTTTTCTTAATGCCACGGTTCTTTCCAAAGGTGGAGTGTTGTGTGAACCGGGTGGCTCTTCTCAATGATGGATGGCGTGACAACCTTCTTAAGGGTTTGAGTCCATTTTTCTTTTTATTTTTGGTAGTTAATAGTTAAGCGTACCTCAAGCAAAGCTTCACTTGGGCCTAGCACATTTGCCTTTGATCTTATGGTAAAAAAAACAATTTTGTTGTGTTTAGGATGGTAAAAGTAGTGACCTTGAGACTCTTGTGTTGACCGATAATCATCAAGTGGTTTTTCGGGACCATTGTGTGCTTAAATCTTATCTAAGGTCGTTGTGGGTCCCCGACTCTGTGTCTTTAGCAAGCCCATAGCTTGTGTGGTGAGTAATCGTATTGCAAGTCCATGTCCCGAGCCATTGGTCTAGAACTTGCCCTGAATGTTTGTTGAGGCGAAATCCTAAGTGAATTTTGACTTGAGACATGATTATAGGCTCTCCTTTGTCCAAATGACAGCTTGAACACTTCCATAACCTACCAATGATAAGATCCCTAGTCAACCCTTTTGAGCCTTAGACCTTTTTCCTTCAAGAACCATGATACAAGCCTATACCCGTTCTAAAAGATACCCTCTCTTGGCACCCGATCTTTCCTTTAGCACATGGCAAAAGTATAAGTTTGGGGGGAGGGATGAGGATTGCAACAAAGTGGTAAAAAGGCACAAAAATGAAGAAAAGAAAAGGCAATGAAAAAGAAAGAAAAGCAAAAAGACAAAAAGAAAGTTCAAAGTGAAAAAGAATAAAAAGGGATTCAAAGAAAAGCAAAGAATGAAAGGTGTGGAAAGTTGAAAAAGAAGAAAAGGTTTGAAATGCATAAGAAAGAGTGACAGTGTGTCTCTCTAACCCCTTAGAAAGAAGTGAAATGACCCAAAGAGTCAAGTGAATGGATGCCAAAATGAATCAAAAGAAATGCTTAAGGGAAGATGAAACCTACTTAGACCAAAACATTTCCTACCCTGAACCAAAAGCCTTCACAATGTCTCCACAAAAGCCCTATATGATCTTGAGTTGAATGAAGCTTACATTAGTGGATACTCACATAAGGGGCAAGCATATGGTACCTAGAGCCGGACTTGTGGCTTTTTCTTGAGAGAGATGAGTGAATTCCCATTATCCTCGTTCTAAGTGCCACTATCTTAATGGTGAGGATTGCTTAGGGAGAGTTGAGGATGTGTGAGTTTGGGTTCCACAATGACCAAAGTAATAGAAAAGAGTTCTTTGATGTGTTGAGTCAATTCTTGATGCTCTTCTGTCGCACTTAATCCATGGTGTTTCAAGGAGTAAAAGTTGTTAACGATTCATTTGTATTGAGGGCAATTGTTAGTCCCAATTGATGCTAGATGAGGTTACTTTAGGACAGCTGAAAATTTCTTGGATGTTCCCTCAAGGGGTGGGTCTTATTTTGTTTGCTTGAGGACAAGCAAAAGCTTAAGTTTGGGGGAGTTGATAACTAGGGATTTTGACGCTTTTTTACTCCTTCTTGCTTATGCGTTGATTAGAAATTCATACAAAATAGTCCCAAAAGGCTCAAAAGTTGTACTTGATTGCAGGTTTGATCAACAAAAGGACAAGATGTCAAAGATCAGCTCAAAAGGAGTGAAACTTGCACAAGTGCCAAAGACAAGACAAGCTCAGGCAAAACAGGCCCAGTGCAGCCGCACACCACTTTGTGCGGTCCGCACTAGGAGATTCAGAGAGGTGGAATTTCAGGCATAAAGGCAATGCGGCTGCACTAGGATTTGTGCGGTCCGCACTGAAGGCAATGCGGCCGCACTCACTTTAGTGCGGTCCGCAGAACACAAGATCAGAGAGATGCCATTTTTAGAGTTTCAAGCCAATGCGGTCCGCAGTCGATTTTGTGCGGACCGCACAAGAAGCCTCCGCGGCCGCAGTCCATCCTATGCGGTCCGCAATGCCTGAGTTCAGAGAGTCAGATTTTGAGGTTCAGAGCCCTAGTGCGGCCGCACACCATTTTATGCGGTCCGCACTAACCCCACAGGGGCATTTTTGTCCAGAATTGTCAGCTTAGTATAAATAGCTTCTTTTCCATTTTTAGGTCAAGCAGATAGTATCAAAACATAGCTGTGCTCGTGCGTTCGAAGTTTTCTTAGCCATTATTGGCATTTTTACTTACTTTTCATCATTGAATCTTTGTATTTATCTTAGCAATTAATTAATATGTGTTTATCTTCTTCTATTTCTTGCTTTTCTTCTTTAATTATGAGTAGCTAGACCCATAAGCTAGGGTTGTGGCTCAACCCTAGTGTGGGTAATTGATGGGTCTTGTACTTTAGGGCTAATTTGACTATGAGTGTTTGTTATTTGGGCCAATTTCATGGTTAATTTCTGAATTAGTGGTTGCAAACACTAGTTTGTGTTGAGTTGACTTGAGCTCTTCTTGAGAAAGAGAGCCTAAGTCTCCGAAATTGGTCCAACAATAAATTGGGGCGTACTCAAGAGATTGATAGCCCTAATTAAAGGGTTAAACCTCGAGAGAGTAATACCCGAATTAAACCCTAGTTGCTTGAGTAAAAATTGCATACCCAATTGGTCTTGAGAAAGCCAATTCGGGCAAAATCACTCGAACCACAGAGAGTTGTAGAGTGGGTAAAGTCGTGCAACGGTTATATCATACTCCCCAATCATGTCAAACGTGCCTTAGATCCAAGTACCCGTCAATTAACCACCTAGGCGGTAGTCACTACCCTAGTACCTTTTAAACCTATTTGAACAACTTGTAGCATTTTAACTCTTAGCTAAATTTACAATTTGTAGTTTGATAAAAGTAGAATTATAAAGAAAATCCCAAAAATGTTGAGAAATGTAATTAAGAACACATACGCAGTCCTAAACTAGATAGATACTCGACTCCAATTCTAGCTCTCTGTGGATATCGATCCCGACCCAAAATCGGGTAAAAGCTATTGCGACCCTCTCTCGCTATTTTTTAGTAGTGCGGAGTAGGCAGCGATCAGTCCCTAAACTTGTTTTTATGATGACTTTAAGGTTGTAAGCTTGAAATCTATGGGAAAATCAGTAGCAAATTGGGGGTTAGGGCTTGGAAAATTGGAGACCTAAAATTAGGGATTTGAGGGGTCATTCGTGGTCAGATTTTGGTACTTTTGGTATGAATGAACTCGTGGGGGGATAAGGATTCCATTGATGCAAATTTTGTCGGATTCTGAGATGTGGGCCCGGGGGTCGGGTTTGGTCAATTTCGGGAATTGTGTTGTAATTTGATTAATTTCGTATGGGTTTCACTCCTTTAGCATATATTGATGGTTATGAACTGATTTTGGTTAGATTCGAGGCATTTGGAGGCCGAATCGAGAGGAAAGGGCGTCACGGGCTAGAGTTTGGCTTGGCTTGAGGTAAGTAACAGTTCCAATCTTGGTTCTGCAGATTCGAAACCCCGAACTATGTGTTTCATGATTATTATGAAGGCGACGCCATGCCAAGTGACGGGCGTATGGGCGTGCACCGTGGGAAATGCGGCCTGGATCATTCCAGAACACCGCTTAATGGTTCTTTCTAACCAATATCTGTGCTGTAATTATGTGATTTAGTTGTTGAGCTGTAAATCATGTTGATTATCATGTTAAGGCTTCACGCCGATCATGTTAAGGTTTCACGCCGATCTTATTAAGACCCAAGAGGTCATTTCTTGTTGTCATATCATTTATTTTATTGATATTCTGTACTCAGTCCTTTTCATGCATATTATATCCTATCCCAGTCTCGATTATTACTATTTGCCATATTTTATTGTTGACCGGGCTAGTATCATGACATTTAGAGCCCGTATGTGAGACTGGTGAGTTATTACTAAGTGAGGCCGAGAGTCTGCTATTGAGTGACAGTATGAGATTGGGCTGCACACCGCAGCGAGATACTGAACAAGCCTTCGTTGGCTTTGTTATACGCTTGGGCTAATGAGAGAAGCCTCTCCGGAGTCTTTACACCCCCAGTGAGCGCAGATAATGATATTGAGGGATGGATCTTCCCTGGACATGGATCTTCCGAAGTATTATACCGGGATATGGATCTTCTCCGTGAGGCTGGATTGGCCTGTGTCCTCGGTACTGGATGACTGCGGTCAGTGATGTATATTCCGGGATGGATCTTCTCTGGGCCGGATGGCCATATACAGTCCCGAGGGGTTGAGTACTTGTGAGTGGAGGTTCATGGAACATTGATCATGCTAGTTGTGCATTGGTATATGTAAAATCTCTGAGTTTTGAACTTCGTACTGTTCAGTTGCATTTAAATACTATTGAACTTTACTTGAACTGTAAGCATGTCTACTTTTCCTGTTCAGATATATGTTATTACCTTTTGAGGTTTGGTCTGTCACTACCTGACAGTCCATAGGTTGGACTTGTTACTTACTGAGTTGGTGTACTCACGTTACCCCCTGCACTTTGTGTGCAGATCCAGGTGTCTCGGGTCACGGTAGCGGCTGCTGTTATATTGTGCGAACTTTCACTTGGAAATTGCGAGGTAGCTGCTTGGTGACTGCAGTTCCTCCTTCTCCTTCCTTATCTTCCTCTAGTTTATATGTTGGATATTTTCAGACTGTACTAGTCTTGTTATTTCGAACAGTCGTAGTAGTTTTTGCTCATGACTAGTGACACCCGAGGTCATGCTTGTATTTTCTTTCCGCTGGTTTTGAAACTTCTATTTTTATATCATTGGATTCCTGTTAAAACGTGATATTTTCTTAAGCTTTTCAATTGGAAAATAGAGTAATTGGAAATAAGTGGCTGTCCTAGTTCTACGATAGGCGCCATCACGACCGGGTCGGTTTTTAGGTCGTGACAGTAAGGTTTTAACGAGGCACATAATAATGAACATCCAAGGGGGAGTGTTATGAAAATATTACTGTGGTTGTCCATTTATTACTCCACTGTAGATAATCTTCCTGAAGAAGATTATCCATTTAGTACTCCATTGAAGTTTATCTATAAGCAGCTGATGCAGGTAGGTTGCAAGCAACTCAATCAAATGACTTGCAGCAGCTCTTGGTCTGATGAGATTAATTTAAGTCGATCTGAAATATTGGTGGATAATATTCTCTACAAATTCAACTTTTGAGAAGATGGTATACAAGATTGGAATGCGGAGACTCAATTATTTGAAACAAGGTTTTCATCAGGGGCAGTAAAATACGTGATACACTCTTTTTTCTTACTAAGGTTTTTCTTCCACGGGGTTTTCCTTATAAGGTTTTAACGAGGCACATAATAATGAACATCCAAGGGGGAGTGCTATAAATATGTATTATATTATGGATGTTCATTTAGTACTCCGTTGTAAATAAGCTTCCTGAAGAAGCTTATCCATATGGGACTCCGCCGTAAATATGTTTATCTATTTAGTACTCTATTGGAAATAAGCCTCCTGAAGAAGCTTATCATTTCGGTACTCCGTTATGGATAAATATTACACCAAGTAGAAGATCATCTATTTATGGTACAGTAGCAGCTTACACAGCAGCTTGCAGTAGCAACTTACAAGCATCTTACACAGCAGCTTGCAGTAGCAACTTACAAGCATCTTACACAGCAGCTTGCAGTAGCAGCTTACACAGCAGCTTGCAGTAGTAGCTTACACAGTAGCTTCCTTTCTTCTATAAATAGAGGAGATTTCAGTTCATTATGTACATCAGTTTGAAGTTGAATAATATATCAATCTCTCTCTATACTTATCTTCGGTTTATTTACTTTACGGTCTTTATTTTATAACAGTTTGGACATTTTTAGTTTCATTTTTAAAAAAAAAAGAGAAGTGATTAACTAATTATAATTAAATAAGATATTTAATCAAGTAGACACGGCCATTAAACTATAGAGTTATATAAACAACAATAAAATAAAAGTTGGTACATAAAACACAGGTCTTTGACTTGGGGAAACATAAAAAAGGTAGATACCTAAAATAAAATCCAAAACCAAGAATTGGCAAGCGTCTAAAACCAAAATTTCACCTTTTGTTACGTGTATTCGAGTTGTCCATCGTTTCAGAAATTACTATTGTTTAGTGGTTATTAATTTCCTATAGCTATCACATACATAATTATTTACTATAGCTATCACATACATAATTATTTCCTATAGCTACTATTTAGTTGTAACGAGACTGTATTCGTTGTATTCACGCTACTGTATTTATGAATACAGTAGCGGAATTCGCCTAAAAATAGGGGAATCCAGCTGTTTAATAACGGAAAGAGGATCAATTAGCGTGTATCACTCCTAATTTAACTCAACAAAATTAATTTTACATAAATTTCATTGCTATTGCGCTGTATTCCATTATTCGTGCGGCTGTATTTATAAATACAGTGAGGTAATCAAGAAATAGGGTGTATACCGTTCTATTCAATTTGACTGTATACATTGTATTCAAAACTAAAAAAGGAGACAAACAAAACCCGGCCCTCAAATCTTCCCCGGCATAGCCATGGCCCTCAAATATCTGTGGACTAGAGTAGTGCTCCTTCTGCTAGAATTATTAATAACATACACAGCTTACAACATTTTAGTTTGAATATCCCCGAGATGAAGCCAAAACATATTGCAGCAGCATGTGCTCCTTACTACCCAAATATCTCTGATCCAAAATCACCACTCTTCCACTGCAGCTCCGCCGCCACTTACTTCTCTGAGTCACCGGAGACATCGAATCTCCGGATGACGCCGACGATTCTACTAATTTGAGAGAAGAGAGAGAATTGAGAATCTTGCTGATAGAGAGAGAATGAAGAAAGAGAGAGAAAGAACATAATTGGTGTATTTCATGCCTCAATGGTAGGGTATAAAATAAATACGTATTTTGCTATAAAATAGAAAAGGTAGCTATAAGTAATAATATTTTGAAATTGTTTTGGTTTATAATAAATATAGGGAATTTTTCGTTCCTATACCATATAAGAAACTATATTACGAAAAATGTCCATAATTTGCAAATTACCCGCCCTACTAATAGATTTTCTACAAAATATAAACAACTCATTAAAAATAGAATCATGTTAGCTGTATAATTCCTTTAATAGGCGCGCGAATGTTGGGATATTAAGGATTCTTCCAGATTTTATCAAACGCAAATCTCGCTATTAAATTTTGCCCGTTTCTCTCCAAAATTCACTACCCTATTTTTACGACAATACTCTGTTTTACTGTTTTTCTGATTTCACAAATTAAAAGCGACTAAATTAGCTACAATTCTTCTGTAACAAGCGCAATTATGTCGAAAATCCCAATTATGCTTCAACTGAAGGGGAATTGGGATAGCTATGGGAGATATAGAGACTTTCAGGTCGATGGAATTGTAGTCGGCGAGGATGCGAGTTATAGCCTATTGAATTCTACAATAGTAGAGCATCTAATGATAGATACATTCGAAAAAATAATAGAAATCAAATACATTGTTAACGAACATTGTCCTCCAAGGGAAATTAGGAACGATATGGGTGTTCGTGTATATATGGAGACGAAAAAGGAACAAAAGCTTAGGAACATATCCGCTATGTATAACAGTACGTGATTTCAATTTGGAATTGAGTATCACCAATTCGAACACAGTTGCAGGTTTGTTCTGTTACATTACTATCGAGTTTTGGTTGTATATTACTTATCTACAAATTATCTACAATATTTATACAAAAAAACTACATGTCAAAGTCTATATATATATATTAGTATTGAATTTCATTCTATCTACAATATTTCTACAATAAAACTACATATCATTTATAGCTCAATATGAAATACAGAATTTCAATATTTCTACAAATTAACTACAAAATATCTACAAAAGACAAAAGATAATTTGTAGATATTTTGTATTCTGATTGTATATGAATTGTTTTTTATTTGTAATGTAATTGTAGGCGAGGGCTTCAATAGATCATATCCATACAGTGATAGATGGTGTGAAGCTATGTTGTTTGTCTTGAAAACAAGAGATGTAGCTGTGGGCAATTCCAGCTTGATGAACTTCCTTGTGCACATGCTTTGGCTGATTTAAGGCACNTAGCCCCACGGTGGGCGCCAAACTGTTTACCTTGAAAATGGTAATTACAATTAAATTTGATTCTGTGGTTCTAAAAATACGTGTTTTATTTTTATGCTAGTTGTTAGGCAATAGATGCTAAGCGTGAGACTAGAAATTAAGGTAAGAGCTTGAAGATAGAACGCTTTGCAAACCAAGTAGCCGAGAATCAGGGGTCTCGAGCTAGCCTATACTGGGCCTCGAGGTCGATCTAAAGCGTTAGGCTGTGGATAGCCGATGAAGGACTAACAGTTCTAAGAGCTCAGATGAGGGCTCTTTATGATCAATGGTGGGTAATAAATGAAGAACAATTACTGAAACGCAATAAATGTAAGCAATGTAATAAATGTAAGTGATAAGATCAAGGGAGAATGTGTTTAAGTTAGACAGCAGAGAATGTTCTTGTTCTAGTATTGAATATCATATGTCTTACAAAATGATAAGGGTCCCCTTTATATATGAGAGAGAATCCAAACATAGTACAGATGCATTTATTACAAACAGTATTTAGCTTTATTTTATTGCAGGTTCATCTGGAACACTGAAGTTAATTGATATGCCAACATCTCCGGCGATAGTGGAATATGAAAGTATAATAATAACAGAAAGTACACCAAGTGTTATTGAAGTGGGCCAAGTATACCAAGACAAGCAAACAATTGCAAGTGTAATGAAGCACTATTCTGTCATGAACAAGTCCCAATTTAGGGTGAAAAGATCTAGTGCTAGAAGGTAGGAACATATGAATGGTAAAAAATCTTTTTTTTTATTTTGTAGTTTATTTGTAAATTTTTACTTCTTTAGTTTTTCTTGTCATATTGTTTAACAAAATTGTAGATAGTTTGTAGTTGTTTTATATATAAATTGTTGAATATGATCTTTTATGCTACAACAGTTTTTTTTTAATCTACATTTTTTATACCAGTGTTTAAATTATTTTTATTTTGTAGCTACTGGCTGGTATTTGTTGGTGAAAATTGTACATGGCACTTCAAGGCAACTAGCATATGTTGTTGTTGATTCAGAAAATGACGCATCATGGAAGTGATTTTTTGAGCAATTCAAACATGCATATGGTGAAAAACCAAATATGTGTGTTGTTTCGGATCGGAATGAGACTCTTGAAGGCAACATCTATTGTTTATCCCGGCATGCCACATTATATTTGATGTAATAGTTGAGGCGCCTTCAACTCTTAATGTAGTTAGTTTGAAATTATTTTGTTTAATTAGTATTCTGTATTGAGTTAATACTTTCATAGCTTGATTGGTTTGTGAGTGATTTCTATATATATAATACACAATTGTTTTATTATCTCTAGCACCCATCGATAGTTGTTAATGATCCTTACAATTTATCTACAAAATAACTACATAATCTGGAGTTGACAGAGTAACTACATAATTAAATTGAAAAGGAGTTAACCAGTAGCAATAATTAGATCAAGTACTGTTTACTTTCAACAAGTGAATATAAAAATAACAGAATATTTTCCCATTGTTCGAGCTAGTATACTGGATAAAATAAAAAAACAAAGGGTAAAATAATTGTAGCACAAATCTACTACAATTAAACTTCAACAATCTTGTTCATAAACTTGTCTACTATCTTTCAACAAAAATAGCTGCAACTAAATAATTTAACTACATGTTCCATACAAAAAATTGCAACTAATTCTTCTTCCTCCAGACTTGTGTTTTTTCGTTCACAACTGTGCACCTTTTTTTCTTACTAATCTGCCAGTCAACTCACTTTCACAAAGGGTCGGATAATGTCTGAAACCTAAGGACCCCATAATCAACATTATGAGGTGCAAAAAAATGTCCATTCTGCACAAAAAATAAATAATCTCTTATTAATACACTGCTCCAATCTAAAAAATAACATATCTACATTTGTCATACAATATATCTACAGCTACATAATACAGTTAAAAACAATATAACTACAATTTTTTTTACAATACATCTACAGGTTTAAACAGATTCAGAAAACTACAACTAATCTTTACAATGTAGATAAATAATCTACAAACAACAAAAAACACAGATTATGGAGCCTTTTAAGAATTAAAACAAACAAAAAAACTATTGTTGAAATTACTAAATTCTTACCTTCACCAATGAATGTTGTTGAACATTTTTAGGAGATTTTACAGTAGGAGACACTTTAACTTTCTTTGCAGGTTTAATGACAGGTTCATCTTCTACAAAAACATCATCAAAATCTATCTCTTTGCCTTTTCTTTTCGCTGAATTGATTTGCCTCGAAGATTCACCAGCATCAAAATCATATTTTTGTTTAGTTCTAGCTTCTGCCTAGCTTGACGAGGGGAAAGCCTATGCTTCTTCTCTTCATTTGCATGAGCAGATTTTTCATGCTTTTCGGGTGAATGTGGTGATAAAACACCCAAATCGAAAGAAGGAACATATGCTTCTTTAACTTTTTAGGGTTGTTCTTTGAAGCTCTGTTCTTCTTCATTGAAAATCTTTGAAGCTGGTCGTTAATGGGTGAATGAACTTTGAAGAATAGTAGAAATTTTGACTGATTTTAGAAGAAAGAACTTGAGAATAGGCGTTAATGGAGGGGTTACAGATTTTCGCTAGTTTTAGAAAAGGAAATAGTGGGTGATTGAAGAGGAAATCGTGGGGTGTGGTTTGATACGTGGGTGAGGGGGTGGGATTTGGAGAGAGAAACGTGGGGGAGTGGGAATATACGGTAGAGTTAAATTAGGAGACTAATTAATACCATTAAAACCCTGTTGACATGTGATTTTTGACCCTCCCCAAAATTTTACCCATTTTAGCATGTAAATATTTAGTTTAGGCCTAATATCGCCATTTCAACTAATTTTTACTATTTTACTTTATTTTATTACAAGAAAATGAAAAATTACAAAAAAATAGGTTTATTAATATTTTATAGTCATTTTTAATCTTAAAAAAAATACAAAAATAGTACCCTATCTTTATTTTTATAATCTTGAAAACACAAAAAAAAATAGTTTTATGTTTTATAGTTTAGTTCAATTAATTAAAATTAGTTTTATATTTTTATATTATAATTGTACATAATTTTAAAAGAAAGAATTAGTTTTAGGTTGATTTATCCCGTTTTTATAAATTTTATAGTCCATTTTTTTAATCTTTGGCCCAAAATCCCTAGCTCATGGTTCCTAGGCCCTTACCCTTAACCTAATCCCTACCCTATATAATACTACCTATGCAAAAACACATGGGACAACAAAAAATACGCCAAAAAGACTAAAGGTAACGCCACAATACAGAACCCGCCTCCCTGAAACTTCGCCTCCTTCACAACCCCCTCCCCATCGACGGAGCTCCTTCTTCAGAGAAGAGCCATTTTCGATGGTTTCTTCTTAACCACACCCCTGAACATCACAACAACCAGCCCATCTCCAACCATTCCAACGACCAGCCAAAAAACCAGTAACCATCGTCCACCCTCTTCATCGAGCAGCCTCAGCCATCCCTCACGTCAAAAACAACCACCCTTGTACATGCCTTTCTTCTGTTTCCTCTAGCCATTTCCACCATAAAACAACCACAACACCAAACAAAGAGACGCAAACAAAGCTAACCATGGCTGCCTGAAACTCGCCGTAAAAAAAAAAAAAAAAAAAGCTCCAGCAGCTCGCTGGATTAACGAGCACCACCAGCGAAACAGGCCCAGAAACGATCCTGAAGTAGTAGCCTAGATCGCTGCTAATTCCCTCGTGAAACAGTGCCAAAATTTCAGTCGAGTTTGAGGTCGCCGACGAGTTCTCCGTTTGAGGTGCTTGTTCGTGGCTCGGTCGCTCTTTAATTTTCAAGTTGTCCAACAAACAAAGTTCAAATTTAGTCTAATAAAAAGGTTCTTCTGACTCTTGTTCTTGTATTTTCTTTGTGTTTTATATGTAGGGATATAATATTACTCTTAAATCTCATGCTAAATTTTTGGTCTATGGCTATCATTGTTTATCTCTGAACCAGCATGTTAAAACGGGTATCTTGAGTTATATACTTGTTTGTCTTTTGTGTTTTCATTGTTCATTGTGAGAAATTGGTCTATAATATGATGAATGCATTTTATCTTTTGTTTTTTCGTTGTTATTAGCTAAAATATTGGAATAGTGAGAGGGATTATTCGACTGATAGGAAGATTGGCTTGGTTGAATTGGTTATACCGTAATTGGGTTGGGGATTCTGTTCAAAATAAGAAATATTTGGGACATAAGGTTTGCGGTAGAAACTTACTTGTTCTGGACTGTTTGGTTGTTCAGGTAATTACTTGGGACGATTGAATAATTTTGAAAAAGGAACCTACAAGCAATAAAACCCCAAAACCCATGGCCCTCGGATAATTAACTTTAACTCTTCAGAAATCGACGTGTGCCATTAGTTAAAATTTCCATGGCCCTCGCAAAGTTAACAACGCGTTAGTCGCTCTAGGCGCGTCTTTTAATAATATTACCTTCTTAAATTCGGGTGTGCATTTCATGTGACCCAAATCCAAATCCTAAAACGTTGAATAAAATGTGTTTCGGATTGTGGGTGCATTTCATATGACGTGATCCAAAGGCACGTTTTAAACGACGTTCAATCTTCCTTAAAAACTAATTAAAAGCGGTAAATAAGTTAAAATTGTACCATAGGCTAGAACATGTACTAAAATCAGGTAATAGGCCGATTATGATAGTTTAAGCGACCGTGCTAGAACCACGGAATCCGGAGGTGCCTAACACCTTCCCCGGGTTAACAGAATTCCTTAGTCACAATTTCTGGTTCGCAGACTTCACAAGGAAAGTCGAATTTTCCTCGATTTGGGATTCAAAATAAACCGGTAACTTGGGACACCAAATAAACTATCCCAAGTGGCGACTCTGATAAATAAACAATCCCATTTCGAATAATGTCACTTAAAGTGGAAAAACTCCCTTATACACTATCATTCCCTGGGAGGTGTGTAAAAAAGGAGGTGTGACAAACCCCTAAAATGTACATAAATGATAATTAGGTATATAAAAGGTAATTATATTAAAACTTAAGCATGGAGAGTAATATAGTTTACTATATGACATGGGAATTTAAAAATCCCATAAATATAGTGTAATAGTTTGCTATAGGAGGTAAAAGAAATCGGGCTTATTGGCAGAGCATATAAAACCAAACTCGAAACAAATTGGTTAGATTTTGAAACCAAGGACTAGTCGAATTTGGATTTGGAGAAGTTGTATAAGTTGAACACATGTTATATAACAGGAAAATTAGATTGTTTCGTTGAAGAATGGACTAGTGTGCAGTCAAGTTGCCAATTTGTTTCTCTCCAACTGCTCTCTCTCTCTTGAACAATTAATTATCTAAAAGACATTCTCGGGTATTGAAGCATTTGGAAGTTGGTCCTTCCCTCAAATTGAAGCATTTGGAGATATATTTATGCGAGATAGATAGTTTATCCTAATGCAAGTATTCGTCGAACACGTGATCAGTCACACACCAGACTGCCGCGATATATTTCATTAACCATAGGAAGATATTTTATATCAATTTCCACAAAGGTTAGTGTTGCTTAAAGAATGAAAATAGCCCTTTTATGTGTTTTTTATATATAATAAAATTTTGACACCTTTATTATTGAGGCCTAAAGTAACATACTTGGACGGTCATATTAGCCTTCAAACTCCATAAACACCAACAAAATATTCGAGGAAAAAAGAACCTATATAAAGTCTGCCAAAATATTCTTGAACTTCAGAAAAGGAATTAGGATACTGAGCTGTGATATTCAGCGAGACGACAACATTCCCAAGCACATCAATCCTTAAGATCGTCCTCTTTATGTTATCTGGATGTCCAGTAAGGTTTGCGAATATTTCTGCTGAATTCGCTTTTGGACCTTTGAGCCAAAATCTCCTGATTCTACTAGCAATTATTTCTGTGATCAGAACATATGAACCATCTAAACTTAGTGCCACCCCTGCTGGCCCTGATAGTTCACTTAACAATAATGTAACTTGCTTTGTTCTTATATTATACTTGAAAAATCTCCCTGTTCTATATCCACTTTGAAGGATCAAATTTATGTCTCTGTCAATATGGCAAAAGTTTCAAGCTTTAGTCATGAGATATATTAGATGTAAGTTCATAATGAAATTTGAGTTTTATGTCTCATAATTTAACAAGTCACTCACTCTTATTCCAGTGGCGTAGTCAGAAATTTCGTTTAGGATGTTCAAACTTGTCGATGAATGGTGTACCAAAACTTTTAGATCAAACTATGCAATATTTATCTAAACAATAAAAAAACTTTTAATAGAACTATGATTTTATAAATCAAAATTAAAATAACAAAAGGACAACATTAGAAATTTTACTAATAAAAGTAAGCATAAAACCAAATTAAAGAAAAGAGAGAGTCGAGCGGATCTGTAGTTTGTAGAGAGCTTTTGTTGAAGAAATTTGTGTAGAGCTTGAATTCTAAATTATAAAATTTATTTAAGAAATAACACTTAATTAAAAAATTACTTATTAGATTAGTTGTTTCATTCAACACAAATTTTGAGTTTTAAGAGTCATTTTATTAAAAACTTTTTTACATTGAAAAAGAATCAAATAGACAATACAAGGTTGTCTCAGTTTAGTTTTAGCAAATAAAACAGGCAGAACTGTGAACCTGTGAATAACACATCACTTTGAACACCTTGAACCGCTAGACTGCCTCATTCAATTGTGTTAAGGGTGTTTAAAATATAATAGATAACCATATAACATAGTATTTAACTTATATATACGGTATAAGTGTGCACTTGACCACCCTAGGCATAGGGTGGCTACGCCACTGCCCTGTTCTACGTTATTGATTCATACTCATTAGACATTTACCTATAATTCAGGGTTAATTTCACAAATGGTCATATAACTATGGTTTTTTTTCACTAAAGTCATATAATTTTGTTTTTTCACACGAAAGTCATATAACTATGACTTTTTTTCACTAAAGTCATATAACTTTGTTTCTCACACAAAAATCATATAACTATGACTTTTTTTTCACTAAAGTCATATAACTTTGTCTTTTCACACAAAAATCATATAATTATGTTTCTCACACAAAAATCATAAAACTTTTACTAACTTACACAAAAATCATAGTGATCACAAAATATAATTTTTCACTAGTATTTTCCTATTTTATAGATTTTTATTTTCTTATTTTCAGCCTAATAAATAATAATCCAATTAAAATATGAATGACTCAACCCGACCTGGCTCACCGGACCCAATACTCATATATATAAATTAAAAGTTGGGTCACTCCTATTTACTAAAAGTGAATTCTTCCCCCATAAAAAATTCAATTCGGAATACATGAGATTCTAACAAAAAAAATAAAGAAATAAAAGATATAATTAGAGAGCACTTGAAATAAAAATGCTATAAATTTGAATAAATTTCTCGAAAAAAAAATAGAAGTATCATGTATATTGGGTCGGGTGGGCCAGGTTGGATTGAGTCATTCCTTTTAATTGGATTATTATTTATTAGGCTGAAAATAAGAAAATAAAAATCTACAAAATAAGAAAATATTAGTGAAAAATTATATTTTTTCAATCACTATGATTTTTGTGTGAGTTAGTAAAAGTTTTATGATTTTTGTTGAGAAAATAATTATATGGTTTTCGTAAAAAAAAATTATAGTTATATGATTTTTATGTGAAAAGATAATGTTATATGATTTAGTGAAACAAATTCATAGTTATATGATTTTTGTGTGAGAAAACAAAGTTATATGACTTTAGTGAAAAAAAGTCATAATTATATGACTTTGTATGAGAAACAAAGTTATATGACTTTAGTGAAAAAAACGCCATATATGACCATTTGTGAAATTTACCCCTATAATTTGTTATTAAGATGACCTGATAAGTAGATTTTACAACATCTCTGAAAATCCAAAGTTCATTGAAAACTGAAATGAGGCAAACCTGGTGCGAAATATTGATCCTGAATCAACAAAATATATGACTTCCCCTGTTTGGTCGATGTCTAGTGAGTCAGCAAAGGCGAAAGGAACACCATTTATGCCCGAAACAAGTTGTGTGGCGAGACCTCCGTTTGGTCCAACGGACAAGAGGCCATAATTTATGTCAGTAATGTAAAGGTCACCAGTTTTGTGATAAAACCCAAGGCCAAGAGGTCTTCCACATGTGATTAGTAAATTTGGATCATTTGTGCCATCACATACCTCCTTTGTCCTAAAGAGAAACAATAAAACTTACAATTTAACACTAGAATGAATCGAAAAATAGGCATTCTAGTGCACTAAGCTCCTGCTATGCACGGAATTCGGGGATGGGCCGGACCACAAAGGTCTATTGTTTGCAGCCTCACCCTGCATATTCGCAAGAGGTTGTTTCCACGGATTGAACCCGTCACTTCCTGATCACATGCCAGCAACTTTACCAGTTATTCTATCGTTCCCCTTCAAAACTAGAATGAAGTGGGAAAAAAAAAAAGAAAAAACATGTTATGTTTTACCTCAATGGTGATGTGGTAGCAAAATCAATGAAGCCAATATTTGGACCTTGATATTTGAGTACTCTACCATCAGCCACACTCGTGTAAGGTCCGTTGCCTTTAAGATCAAAAGCGGTAGAATCAGGGCCAACTGTTTGCAGAGGAAGTTGGAGCTTCTTAAATGGAAGTGGTGGAAGTTGAGTAGAATAAGCAAAGGAAGAAGAAAAGATTAGCACTAGAAATATTCCTATCATGTTGATACTTGTTATGATTTGCATATTTGTGAGGAAGCAATATGAAAAGAATGAATTTTAGCTGGTATTTATAGAAAGTAATCCCTACACAACTCCTTTATTTTATTTACTCTCTTTGTCCCAATTTATGTGTCCAGAAAAAATATTATCTTTTTATATTTAAAAATAGTTTACTCTCTCCGGTCCATATTAGTTGTTGTTGTTACTATATATATCTGGTCCAAAATAGTTCTTATTTTAGAAAATCAAGGTATATTATTTTTATTTTTTTAATTTTCCCTTAGTATTAATTGTTCTTGAAAGTAAAAACATTGACCACATAGCATAGAAAACTTAAAAATGAAAAGCATTAAATAAAGGTATACAGTCAAACTCTCTATAACCGCATCGTTTGTTCCGAAATTTTTCAGCTTTTATACTGAATGGTTGTTATACACCTATAACAGCATTTGGCATTTAAATATATTTTGGCTGTTATAGACAAAAATTATCCAAAAACTAATTATTTTTCTTTTATAATATTATATATAAAAGATTAATAAAATATTTAAATTCAAAATCTCAAAAGATATAAATATTTCACGAATTAAATGCTAAAGAAATCTAATACATTATTAAAAAATTCTTAACTAAACGCACAAATATTTAAACTCTAAGGCACACAATTAAAAAATACGAATAGATTACGTTTACATATTATTGGTAATTTTCCAATATAAGATATATCATGTGTACATCTTCAAATAAAAAAAGAATGATATGCATATCT